>NC_037338.1:52989495-53292526 GCF_002263795.3 Bos taurus | reverse complement strand
AATTCCATGGATAGAAGAGACTGGTGGGCTACAGCCCATGCAGTTACAAAGAGTTGCACACTACTGAGCAACTAACACTTTCACTTTTTAACACTTTCAATGGTTCCTGGTGGCTTGTGACTTATCCAAGAAGGGGTAAATGCCCATCTATTTGTTAACTTGTTTCCAATCTTTGAGTCAAAGTAAGACTTAAAAGTATATTATTGCTAAGCATAGATCTCAACCGTGAATATAGATTATGTTAGCCAACTCCTCTCACACATGTTTTCTAGGACAAGTGATATTTGAATCAGTAGTTCCTATAGCAACCGAGCAATGGTACCAGAAAGGGCAGTTTCCACATGGGCCTGTTCATTTGCTTCTGAGGAGTCATTCTGAAATTTTCACCTAAAGTCAGATCCTTTGGCCCGTCCAGTAATCATGTCAGCAAAAAACCCTATAACTTTCCATTAACCTACACAAAAATAATGCTGTATAACAACCAACCAACATGCTTCAGTGTCATTCAAAAATAAGCATTTATTTTCATATTTCTTTGGGTCAAGGGCGTGGTCTGAGCTTAGCCCAACAGCTCTTCTCCAAGGAACTTGAATTCTGAGTGGCTAGGCAGCTGAGGAATGTTTTTGTTTTTTTTTTCATGGTAATGGCAAAGACAGGAAAGACCAACTTTAATTACACAGTCATGATTTCAGCTAATGCTTATATTTCATCTAATAACATCTCATTGGCCAAAGAAAATCAAGTGATAAGCCCAACATCAAGAAGTGTAAAATTACTGTAGTTGACAAGACAGAAAGTGAGACTGCATAATCCAGTTGTGAAGCAGGGAGGAAATGACTGAGAACATATTCCACTCTGTCATACTCCATTAATCGTTTTTTACAAAACAGAGCAGTTTAAGTCATATTTACTAAGACATAGAATAATAGAGAACACTTTAAATGTTCTTTGTAAATTCAGTATATATTAAGGTCTTTTCTGTATTGACTTCATCCTCACTAGTTTATGTGTCAGGCAGGAAGAAAAGTGGATTTAACACAAAGAGAGGAATAAAGGAATTTGAAATGCATTTTACTTTTGGAAAGTACTAGAGAGAAGAAATGGAATAGCCATTATGGTCAACAAAAGACTCCGAAATGCAGTATTTGAAAGCAATCTCAAAAATGACAGAATGATCTCTGTTCATTTCCAAGGCAAACCATTCAATATTGTGGTAATCCAAGCCTATGCCCCAACCAGTAACGCTGAAGAAGCTGAAGTTGAACATTTCTATGAAGACCTACAAGACCTTTTAGAACTAACACCCAAAAAAGATGTCCTTTTCATTATAGGGGGCTCGAATGCAAAAGTAGGAAGTCAAGAAACGACTGGAGTAACAGGCAAATTTGGCCTTGGAGTATGGAATGAAGCAGAGCAAAGACTAATATAGAGGTTTGTCAAGAGAACCCACTTGTCATAGCAAACACCCTCTTCCAACAACACAAGAGAAGACTTTACGCATGGACATCACCAGATGGTCAACACTGAAATCAGATTGATTATATTCTTTGCAGCCAAAGATGGAGAAGCTCTATACAGTCAGCAAAAACAAGACCAGGAACTGACTGTGGCTCAGATCATGAACTCCTTTTTGCCAAATTCAGACTTAAATTGAAGAAAGTAGGGAAAACCACTAGACCATTGAGGTATGACCTAAATCAAATCCCTTATGATTATACAGTGGAAGTGTGAAATAGATTTAAGGGACTAGATCCGACAGAGTGCCTGATGAACTATGGATGGAGGTTGAAGACACTGTACAGGAGACAGGGATCAAGACCATCCCCATGGAAAAGAAATGCAAAAAAGCAAAATGGCTGTCTGAGGAGGCCTTACAAATAGCTGTGAAAAGAAAAGTGAAAAGCAAAGGAGAAAAGGAAAGATGTAAGCATCTGAATGCAGAGTTCCAAAGAACAGCAAGGAGAGATAAGAGAGATTTCCTCAGTGATCAATGCAAAGAAATAGAAGAAAACAATAGAATGGTAAAGACTAGAGATAAATTTAGAGATTCCAAGGGCATATTTCATGCAAAATGGGCTTGATAAAGGGCAGAAATGGTATGGACTTAACAGAAGCAGAAGCTACTAAGAAGAGGTGGCAAGAATACACAGAAGAACTGTACAAAAAAGATCTTCATGACCCAGATAATCACGATGGTATGATCACTCACATAGAGCCAGATATCCTGGAATGTGAAGTCAAGTAGGCCTTAGAAAGCATCACTACAAAGCGAGTGGAGGTGATGGAATTCCAGTTGAGCTATTTCAAATCCTAGAAGATGATGCTGTGAAAGTGCTGCACTCAATATGCCAGCAAATTTGGAAAACTCAGCAGAGGCCACAGGACTGGAAAAGGTCAGTTTTCATTCCTATCCCAAAGAAAGGCAATGCCAAAGAATGCTCCAACTACTGCACAATTGCACTCATCTCACACACTAGTAAAGTAATGCTCAAAATTCTCCAAGCCAGACTTCAGCAATACGTGAACTATAAACTTCCAGATGTTGAAGTTGATTTTAGAAAAGGCAGAGAAACCAGAGATCAAATTGCCAATATCCACTGGATTATCAAAAAAGCAAGAGTTCCAGAAAAGTATCAATTTCTGGTTTATTGACTATGCCACGCCTTTGACTGTGTGGATCACAATTAATGGTGGAAAATTTTGAAAGAGATTGGAATATCAGACCACCTGATCTGCCTCTTGAGAAACCTATATGCGGGTCAGGAAGCAACAATTAGAACTGGACATGGACAATAGACTGGTTTCAAATAGGAAAAGGAGTACGTCAAGGCTGTATATTGTTACCCTACTTATTTAACTTATATGCAGAGTACATCACGAGAAACGCTGGGCTGGAAGAAGCACAAGCTGGAATCAAGACTCCTGGGAGAAGTATCAATAACCTCAGATATGCAGATGACACCACTCTTATGGCAGAATGTGAAGAGGAACTAAAAAGCCTCTTGATTAAAGTGAAAGAGGAGAGTGAAAAAGTTGGCTTAAATGAAACATTCAGAAAACTAAGATCATGTTATCTGGTCTCATCACTTCATGGCAAATAGATGGGGAAACAATGGAAACAGTTTTGGACTTTATTTTGGGGGGCTCAAAAATCACTGCAGATAGTGATTGCAGCCATAAAATTAAAAGACACTTACTCCTTGGAAGGAAAGTTATGACCAACCTAGAGAGCATATTAAAAAGCAGACATTACTTTGCCAACAAAGATCAGTCTAGTCAAGGCTATGGTTTTTGCAGTGGTCATGTATGGATGCAAGAGTTGGACTATTAAGAAAGCTGAGCGCCAAAGAATCGATGCTTTTGAACTGTGGTGTTGGAGAAGACTCTTGAGAGTCCCTTGGATTGCAAGGAGATCCAACCAGTCCATTCTAAAGGAGATCAGTCCTGGTGTTCATTGGAAGGACTGATGCTAAAGCGGAAACTCCAATACTTTGTCCATCTCATGTGAAGAGTTGCCTCATTGGAAAAGCCCCTGACGCTGGGAGGGATTAGTGGCAGGAGGAGAAGAGGATGACAGAGGATGAGATGGCTGGTAAGATCAGGAGTTGGTGATGGACAGGGAGGCCTGGCGTGCTGTGATTCATGGGGCCGCAAAGAATCAGATATGACTGAGTGACTGAACTCAACTGAACTGAACTAGTCATTCCCTCAATCAGAACCCTTAGGTAGGTAGTTCAGTGTAAGCAGGAGCAGGCTCAGATGCTAAGACACCTTTCTGATGATTTGAACTATTAACTCCTGACAGTTGGCCCCAAACCTTTGGGTTGCAGTATTAATTTTCTCCAGTCCTATGCCTCTCTGTCATTGGCTGTTTCAAACTTGTTTTGCTGGAATGCTTCCAGCATACCGCACAGTCAGGAACACACTGATTAAGTCAGGCAAACTGAGTAGTGATATGTTAAAGGCTCTCCTGATGGCTCAAACAGTAAAGAATCTGCCTGCAAGGCAGGAGATTTGGGTTTGATCCCTGGGTTGTAAAGATCCCCTGCAGAAGGGAATGGCAACCCATTCCAGTATTCTTGCCTTGGAGAGTTCCATGGACTGAGGAACCTGGAGGGCTACAGTCCATGGGGTCACAAAGAGTTGGACACTATTGAGTGACTAACACACATCACATGTCAAAGGCTATTTAAATGCCAGTTTTCAGTCCTTTTAGGGTGTCCCAGGTAGCGCTAGTGATAAAGAGCCTGTCTGCCAATGCAGGAGACATAAGAGACACAGGTTCCATCCCTAGATCAGGAAGATCCCCTGAAGGAAGGCATGGCAACTCACTCTGATATTCTTGGCTGGAGAATCCCATGGACTGAGGAGCCTGGTGGGTTACAGTCCATAAAGTTTCAAAGCATTAGACAAAACTGAAGCCACTTAGCAGGCATGCACACTGTTTAGAGGTTGAGGACTGGCACTACTGATACTGTTTTTTGTGTGTCATTGGGTGGGGGATTGAGAAGGAAGATAGGAAGAATTACTTTGAGGGAAGTTGGTGTTGTCTTTTCTCTCTAACTGTATATAAAATTGTGTGAGCAGAGTGACAGAGGAAAATAATATACAAGGGACAAGTGATATTAAAAATAGTGAGATTGTTTGTATTTTGCTACTGAAAAGTAAAAAAGATGACATCCATCATTTCTTCTCTATTTCTATTTCTAAGATTTTGTCTTTCCCATTTTAAAAAGACATTTTACAACATTACAAAGATTGCTAGATATCAAGATACACAAATATCCTGTGTTTTTTTTTTTTTAAATCTCTACATTTACTTTTTAGAAAATTATTTTAGTTCTTAAAAGAAGAACTAAAATCATTTATTTGAATAACTGAGATTATTGATTAATTTGACATCTAAGTTTGAACTTTGTGTTTCTTTTTCATGTTTTCAATTATTTTCATCAACTTGAAAGTTTACACTTTTATGTAGAATCATTTTTTTTACTTTTCTGTGTCCTTATTCCAATTTCTCTTCAACCTGTTTCTAACAAGTAGAAATGAACAATGTGTGTCTCTATTTTCCACTTAGCTATAGACCATGATTGATGGCTTCAAACTGTGGTGCTGGAGAAGACTCCTGAAAGCTCCTTGGACTTAAAGTCAACCTCAAGGGAGATCAACCCTAAACACTGGAAGGACTGATATTGAAGCTGAAGCTCCAGTATTCTGGTCATCTGATGCAAACAGACAACTTATTGGTGAAGTCCCTGATGCTGGGAAAGATTGAGGGCAGAAGAAGAGGGTCAGAGGATGCAATGGATGGCATCACTGACGCAATGTTCATGAACTTGGGCAAACTCCAGGAGATGGTAAGAGACAGGGAGGCTAGGGAAGCTCCAGTCCATGAAGTTGCAGAGTTGGACACAACTGGGAAACTGAACAGCAACAGCATAGATTATTGTATACTTTTTGGAATTTCAAGTGTTTGGGTTCTTTGCCTATCAGATTCACAAAATAGTTTGGAGAAATCATTTGTTATCATCAGTGTATCTGCAGGAAGTATTTTCACCATCCAGACTGCTATATCTTATGCAACATTGATGTTTTAAATTAAGTATATATATTATTGCTTTTTTAGAAGTAACCAAAATTACATGTTTATAAAATTTTAAAATTAAGATTTAAAATCCATATTAAAATTTTGTAGAATTAAAAATGGATCAAAAAAGCATTCACCCTTAAAACAATTTGGTTTTCTTCTTATAAATGGAATTTCAAAGTCCATTATTCTCTTCTAACCCTAACCTAGAAAGTTAGACACATATCAAAATAGTCATTATCTCTTAAGAAATGCACTTTCAGAATTTTACTTATTTTTTATTAATTTATTTTTCATTATTCTGATTAATAAAGATATACAACTCAATTGATTAGATTATTACTGCTCTTCATGCTTTTTGCAAAAAAGGTTTTCCTCAAATCACTTAAACCTTTTATTTAAAATGCATAAATAGTACTGTAAGGAATTAGCTTTATAGTTGAAGAAAATACTAGAGGTTAATAATCTTATTGCACTACACCTTGTGTATCTGTATCTACCACTTGTTGACAAATTTTCCATTTATTTGTTTAGTTCTTTGGACCTTCCACCAAGACTTGTAACATGGAGAAACTGGTAAGTGGTGCTGAGCATAGCCCTATCAGTGTCAAAGGCCAAATAAAGGGAATCCAAGAAGATAATCTTGGGCATATGAATCTCCTGTTTATGATCACTATTCCTACTCATAATAGGAATGAATGCTATCTTGGATTTTTTTTCCCAGATTTTCTTTCTGAAGAGTTAAACATTAAGGCAAAACCTAACCAAAGTTTCAAAAACTTTGATTCTATGTGTGTTAGTCACTTAGCCATGTCCAACTCTTTGCAACCCCAAAGACTGTAGCTCACCAGGCTGCTCTATCTATGTGATTCTTCAGGCAAGAATACTGGAGTGGGTTGCCATTTCCTTCTCCAGGGAATCTTCCCGACCCAGAGATTGAACCCAGGTCTCCCACATTGCAGGCAGATTCTTTACCATCTGAGGCATCAGGAAAGTCCTTCATTCTATGATTGCATGTAAATATAGAGTAGATATCATGAAAAATAAGATGACTTACAATGAAAGAGAAATAGCTAACATGAGAATACAGTGTTAGTTGCTCAGTTGTATCCAGGTTTTTGCAACACCATGGACTGTAACCTACTAGGCTCCTTTGTCCATGAGATTCTCCAGTCAAGAATACTGGAGTGGGTTGTCATAGGTATTAGATAAGCAGATGGTAATAACACTAAGAGCAACTATCACTCCCACAGAAGCACATTCCAAAGAAAACTTACCAGACTAGGTAGTATTTCCTTAAGGGTAGCCACTGGTCTTCTGCATTTATTCCTAAATCATGACTTTTCAATCATTCTCTGATATGACCCCCTAACTCCAGTCACTTAGGTTGAAATTCCAATGAGCCAAGATATTTTTTGGTATTCATCAGATACATTTATGTATTTTCTATTTTTGCAAGAGAGAGAAGTACACTTTTTTTTTTTTTTTTTCTGAGAGCAACACTTTAGGAAGTAATGTTCCTTCTTATCAGGTTTTAATTAGCCAGACATATGTTTAAAAGGCAAACCTAAAGGAAAGTATTAATAAATGGAAAGGTGTTGTGATGTGTCTAATTAGAAGTCCTTTGTCATCCTACTAAAGCTTAATTGCAGATATTTATGGGCATTAGATAACTGTATAAGCAATGTAGTAGATGAACTAATAAAGTGCATTTTATCCTGTTAGCTCAGCTTTGGTGGGACTATGATATCCTATTTAGACCCTCCCATGATTTAATGAAAATGCCTGTCCTATTCTCCAAGAACTTAACCAGCCAGAAAGTGAACTTTCTCTTCCCCTGCTGGAATCATGGATTGCAAATCAGTTTTCTCTGCCCAAAAGCAATCACCTAAGCCAGTGGTTATGGGAGACTAGGGTAAAAGGGAAAAGCCATAAAAATTAATGAGCCTACCTGATGCACAAGTCTTCAGATCATAATTCTGGGCATGAGAGAATTGAAGTTTTATTTGGTCAGGTCGTGTAGATTGCAGTGTATGCTAGGGTTTGGGGAACTTTTGCTGTCTGTGGACTATCACTGCAAAGGGCTTCTTTCTACCTCTTCCTGCAACTACAAAAACAATGTATAACAAAGACAACAAAAGACATCATTAACAGAGTTAATGGTGTGTAAGTGAGACATTTTGGGGATATAAATAATAGAAAATATTTTTGAACTGGCTCAAGCAATAATGTTGGCTTTGTTAACTTAAAACTCCAGTTGTAGAAATTATGTTAAGTAAAATTAGGCTGAGCACCAAAGAATTGATGCTGCTTTTGAACTGTGGTATTGAAGAAGACTTTTGAGAGTCGCCTGTACAGCAAGGGGATCAAACCAGTCAATCCTAGAGGAAATCAACTCTGAATATTCATTGGAAGGAATGATGCTAAAGATGAAGCTCTAATACTTTGACCACCTGATGCAGAGAGCTCACTCATTGGAAGACTCTGATACTGAGAAAGACTGAGGGCAGGAGAAGAAGGGAGCAACAAAGGATGAGATGGTTGGATGGCATCATTGACTCAATGGACATGAGTTTGAGCAAGCTCAGGGAGATAGTGAAGGGCAGGGAAACCTGGCACGCTTCAGTCTATGCGGTTGGAAAGAGTCAGACACAACTGACTGAACAACAAAAATGTGATGCAGAATTGAAGCAACGTCCAAAATATCACCCTTTCTCTCTCTCCCCACACTCCCCCTTTTCCTTCCCTTCTTCCAACACCTCTCTCTCTCCCTCACTTCCTCTTTTTTCTCGGTTCTTTCCTCTTTCCTCTTCTAGGTATTCCTTTGTGTTTTATTTACAAGAAAACTGGCTGGATCACCCTGTGAGACATTTGCCAGCAACTTCTAGGTGTTCCACAATTACATGCTCTTTCCCAGGAATTCTTTCTGAATGGTAAAGAAGTTTCTCTTTTCAAAGACTACACCTATGGGTGCTCTGAACCAGACAAGTGGCTGTTTCCTTCCCAAGGAGTGAGTTAGATATGGCATGTAGTCATAAGGATGGAGATATGAATTCCTATAGGAAAAGCAAGTTATTATGACTAAACTAATTGGAAATGGGTGCTAAAGGGTCAAAAATAGCCAATGTTCTCCAGAAATTGGAGGACAAACTGCTTTTAAAATTAATTGTCAATAAGTTTTGCTACTGTTTTGCATCATTTCAGCCATATTTTATGGCTTTGCTATTGTGTTGATTGACATCCACTACTTGGCAAATGGCAGAAAGCCTCGTTTTATTTCTACTGAAAATTAAGAGAATAACAGATGTTTCATCAAATGTTTACTGTAATATTTCATGTTATAAAATAAAATTTTAAATTGACAACTTCATATGCACATAAAAGTATTCACTGAGATTGGGAAATGTGTAGCTTTTCTCATGAGAGCAGCCTCTCCATCATTCTTGCCAAAGCAAACATGCTTCCACTGAAGTTAGACATTCCTGAGTCCCACTTAACACAGAAGGTTTTAATTACTAGCGTCAATAACATGAGCTCAAATGCAAAATGAAATGTATTTATCATATCTGAGACTTACCCTATGTGCAAAAGGGTGATGGCCATGAGGGACACAACATGTAAAACCTTTCAACCTTGGCTTTTTAAAACACATATCTATTTGGGCAGAAAACGTACTGTGTATCTGACATCATATTGGGAAAAGTAGCCTTGTAGAAGTTACATGGGGCTTACTGTGGGCTCAGTGGTAAAGAATCCATTTGCCAATGAAGGGGACATGGGTTTGATCCTTGATCTAGGAAATAATAAAATAAAAAGTTACTTATTTTATTTTGATAATGCAGCTCTATCCAGGGCAATATATGAAATGACTTCAGAAATAAATATACAGGGCTATCTATACAACCCTGAACACTCTCTTCAGATGTTGGTTGTGTGGATGATAGTCAGTGTAAGTAACAATAATAGAACCATTATGGCAGTTTCACTGTTAACATATAATTTCATCATCTGATCATGGTTTTGAAAGCCCTTCCACTTCCTTAGGTCATTCATTTCATGTCCTTTGTCCCTGGTAGTTCAGCTGGTAAATAATCCACCTGCAATGTAGGAGACTTGGGTTCATTCCCTGGGTCAGTAAGATCCCCTGGAGAGGGAATGGCAACTCACTGAAGTATTCTTACCTGAAGAATCCTATGGATGGAGGAGCCTGGTGGGCTACAGTCCACAGGGACACAAGAGTCAGACATGATTTAAGAGACTAAACCACCATCAACCAGAGAGGCATCTAATAAGACTATCAGATAACCTCATTTTACTTATTTTTATATTAAGATACTAATTCATGATAAATACTATATGCTTCAACAATTATGAATTAAATAGATACCAAATATAGGTCCTGAGAATTCTCCTGATAATGAAATTAAAAGACACTTACTCCTTGGAAGGAAAGTTATGACCAATCTAGACAGTATATTAAAAAGCAGAGACATCATTTTGTCAACAAAGATATGTCTAGTCAAGGCTATGGTTTTTCCAGTGGTCACGTATGGATGTGACAGTTGGACTATAAAGAGAGCTGAGCACCGAAGAATTGATGGTTTGAACTGTGGGGTTGGAGAAGACTCTTGAGAGTCCCTTGGACGGCAAGGAGATCCAAACAGTCCATCCTAAAGGAAATCAGTCCTGGGTGCTCATTGGTAGGACTGATGTTGAAACTGAAACTCCAATACCTTGGCCACCTGGTGTGAAGAGCTGACTCATTTGAAAAGACCCTGATGCTGGGAAAGATTGAGGGCAGGAGGAGAAGGGGATGACAGAGGATGAGATGGTTGGATGGCATCACCGACTCAATGTACATGGGTTTGGGTGGACTCTGGAAGTTGGTGATGGGCAGGGAGGCCTGACGTGCTACAGCTCATAGGGTTGCAGAATCAGACACTACTGAGTGACTGAACTGAACTGAATTGAACCCATCAACTCCATGGAAAGATCTTAAGTAATACATGCTTCTATATCAAGCCTGGTAGTTTCTGTGAGCTACAATTCATGCACTGAATCTTAACAGAGTCTAGAAATTCCTTACTTTGTTGACTTTGATCCAGATTTTATGTTTCCCCTTTCTTTCACTCTAGAATTTCTTGTGTTGTATTGAAAAACTTATGCTATTATTTAATTGACAGTAAATGTGTTTTCTTTCTCTTCTCAAATCCCATTCCCTCATATGATATACACCTCCTGCATTAATAAGCTAGAACCCTTTGCTTATTCATTTTCAAAGGAGTTTAATAAATATATGCAGAATTCACCTACATAGCTTCTTAAACATCATCAAAAAGAAATTAATATCTCTGGTAAGCTTATTATTTTACTAATGTATATGCTCCCTCTAAAACATTCATATTTAATCCATATGAAAGCAAACTACTTACAGCTATAACTTTCTGTGTATAGCTCAATTCCTTATTTATGAACAAAGGTTGCAATTTTGTGTTTAGAAAGTAATAACTAGCTATCATTAGCTGTTTAATATTTTCCATCTATATATTTTCCTATTAACCTCTTACTCATCTCATTTTTGAAACTTTTTTCTTCCAAGTTTATTGAGATATAGTTGATATCACTCTATAGTTTAAAGTATACAGCATAAGGATTTGACTTGTATATGTCACAGAATTATGACCAAAGTAAATTTTAGTGAACATCTTTCACCTTAAGATTAAAAACATAGGTGAAAGATTTCCTTGTAATGAGAGATCTTAGGATTTACTCTTATAACATTTACATATAACCTAGAGCAGTTTAAATTATATTTATCATGTTGTACATTATATCCTGGATATTTATTTATAAGCAGAAGTTTATATTTTTTTATTGTCTTCATCCAGTTACTCCTCTCCTGAGTCCTGCCACTGGTAACACAAATGAATTGGTTTCTTTTTTTTTTTTAAAGGTATACATGACTTACAACACATGTTAGTTCCTGATATACAACATATGTGATATTTCTGTACATTTTTAAATGATTAGGATCATAAGTCTAGTTATGACCTGTAACCATACAAAATTATGAAATTATTGTATTATATTACCCACTCTGAACATTTCATAGCCTTAGCTCATCTATTTTGTAAATGGAAGTTTGTATTTCTTATTCTCCCTCACCTATTTCTCTTCTCTCCTCACTCTTCCCTCTGACAATCACCAGTTTCTTCTTTGTATGTATGAAACTGTTTCTTATCATTTTCTATCTGACTTATCTCACTTAGAATAATACTCTCGAGGTCCACCCACATTGTTGAAAATAACAAGATTTTATATTTATATATTTCATTTTTTTATGACAGAGTAATAGGTATGTTTCTAACATCTTCCTTACCCATTCATCTATTGATAGACATGTAGGTTGTTTCCATATCTCGGTTATTGTAAATAAAGCTGCAATGAATATAGGGATGCATATACCTTTTAAACTCTTTGTTTTTATTTTCTTTAGATAAATGCATATTAGTGGAACTGCTGGATCACATATTATTCTATTTTTAACTTTCTGAGGAATCTTCATACTGTTTTCCATAGTGGCTGCACCTATTTGGATTCTCAACAACAGTGCACAAGGGCTCCCCTTTCTCACATTCTTGCCCACAATTGTTGTGTGCCATCTTTTTTATAATAGTCATCCTGATAGGTGTAAGGTGCTATGTCCAGAGGTAGGTGGCAAAATTATTTGGAGTGCTTTTTTAAATATGTAAGTATTCAGTTGTATTTTTCAGAAATTGTCATTTATACAAAAGAAATTCTTAATTAGTATACATATTCAGTTCAGTTGCTCTGTCATGTCCAGCTCTTTGTGACTCCTTGGATGGCAGCACGCTAGGTCTTCCTGTCCATCACCAACTCCAGGAGTTTACTCAAACTTATGTCCATCGAGTCGGTGATGCCATCCAGCCGTCTCATCCTCTGTCATCCCCTTCTCCTGCCCTCAATCTTTCCCAGCATCAGGGTCTTTTCCAATGAGTCAGTTCTTCACATCAGGTGGCTAAAGTATTGGAGTTTCAGCTTCAACATCAGTCCTTCCAGTGAACACCCAGGACTGATCTCCTTTAGGATGAACTTTTGGATCTCCTTGCATTCCAAGGGACTCTCAAAAGTCTTCTCGAACACCACATTTCAAAAGCATCAAATCTTTGGCACTCAGCTTTCTTTATAGTACAACTCTCATATCCATACATGACTACTGGAAAAACTATAGCCTTGACTAGACGGACCTTTGTGGGCAAAGTAATGTCTCTGCTTTTTAAAATGCTATGTTGGTCATAACTTTCCTTCCAAGGAGCAAGTGTCTTTTAATTTCATGGATGCAGTCACCATCTGCAGTGATTTTGGAGCCCAGAAAAATAAAGTCAGCCACTGTTTCCACTGTTTCCCCCTCTATTTGCCATGAAGTGATGGGACCAGATCCCATGATTTTAGTTTTCTGAATGTTGATTTTTAAGCTAACTTTTTAACTCTCCTCTTTCACTTTCATCAAGAGGCTCTTTAGTTCTTCAGTTTCTGCCATTAGGGAGATGTCATCTGCATATCTTTGATTATTGATATTTCTCCCAGCAATCTTGGTTCCAGCTTGTGCTTCTTCCAGCCCAGCATGTCTCATGATGTACTCTGCATATAAGTTGAATAAGCAAGATGACAATATAAACATTGACATACTTCTTTCCCGATTTGGAACCAGTCTGCTGTTCAGTGTCCAGTTTTAACTGTTGCTTCCTGACCTGCATACATGTTTCTCAAGAGACAGGTCAGGTGTTCTGGTATTCCTACCTCGTTCAGATTTTTGCAGTTTGCTGAGATCCACATAGTTAAAGGCTTTGGCATAGTTAATAAAGCAGAAATTGATGCTTTTATGGAACTTCCTTGCTTTTTTTGATGATCCAGCAGATGTTGGCAATTTTATCTCTGCTTCCTCTGCCTTTTCTAAAACTAGCTTGAGCATCTGGAAGTTCATGGTTCACATATGGCTGAAGCCTGGCTTGGAGAATTTTGAGCATTACTTTACTAGTGTAAATGAGATGAGTGCAATTGTGCAGTAGTTTGAGCATTCTTTTGTCATTGTTTTTCTTTGGGATTGGAATGAAAACTGATCTTTTCCAGTCCTGTGGCCACTGCTGAGTTTTCCAAATCTGCTGGCATACTGAGTGCAGCACTTCCACAACATCATCTTTTAGGATTTGAAATACTTCAACCAGAATTCCATCATATTCACTAGCTTTCTTCATAGTGATGCTTCCTAAGGCCCACTTGACTTCACATGCATGTTGGAAAGAGGCAAAGTTATAAAATCTGCATATAAGTCTGATCAAGAAGTGCTATGTGACTATTTCTGTACACAGAGGGGATTTTCCAAATAATGGACCCTCTTCTGATTTTCGTTTTACTGGTTAGAAGCCTTATTCCCTGCATTCTTCTTCACAAATGCATGTTACTTTTGGCTGTTGGTTCCCAGCATCACTTAACAGAAACAATGCTTCTATTTTGCAAGACTGCTCAAGACAGTGAGATGATATCATTACAATACATACATTAATATTACTTGGCCTTTGATTCAACATGAAAATGAGGAAAAGAGAAAAAAAAATGTCAAGAGAGAGCTGAGGAGATGCACTTAGTATCAGCCTTAAATATTCATCCAGTTAGAAACTGAGACATTTTTCAGGCAAGAAGCTGGTATGAAAAAGTGGTGTTTATTGATCTACACCGCAAATAGTAATCTTATTCTTGATATTGATGATTAATGTGCTTTTATCTTTTGTTTGCAATTATAGATAAAAATTTATTGTTTCAATTTATTAAAAAAAAAACAAACTGACTTTTTTTTCCGTCTTGCTTGTTCATACAAGACTCTACTCTCTTCCAAATGTGCCTGCAATTGTTTGCTCTCTAGATCCTTTAAACAGCATTAATTTTGTTTTTTAATTTGTATGATTTCTTATTTATTTATTTTTTAAATTAATGTGTTTATTTTAATTGGAGGCTAATTACTTCACAATATTGTAGTGTTTTTTGCCATACATTGACATAAATCAGCCATGGGTGTACATGTGTTCCCTATCCTGAACCCCCTACAACCTCGCTCCCCATCTCATCATTCAGGTTCGTCCCAGTGCACCCGCCCTGAGGATCCTGTCTCATGCATCAAACCTGGACTGGCTATTTCTCATATGGTAATGTATATGTTTCAATGTTATTCTCTCAAATCATCCCACCCTCACCTTCTCCCACAGAGTCCAAAAATCTGTTCTTTACATCTGTCTCTTTTGCTGTCTCACATATAGGGTCATCATTACCATCTTTCTAAATTGCATAAATAGCCATTAATATACTGTATTCGTGTTTTTCTTTCTGACTTAGTTCACTTGTATAATAGGCTCCAGTTTCATCCACCTCATTAGAACTGATTCATATGCATTCTTTTTAATAGCTGAGTAATATTCCATTATATGTACCACAACTTTCTTATCCATTAATCTGCCGATGGACATCTAGGTTGCTTCTATGTCCTAGCTACTGTAAACAGTGCTGTGATGAAAATTGAGGTACATGTGTCTCTTTCAATTCTGGTTTCCTTGGTGTATATGCCCAGCAGTGGTATTGCTGAGCCATATGGCAGTTCTATTTCCAGTTTTTTTTAAATCTCCACACTGTTCCCCATAGTGGGTGTACTAGTTTGCATTCCCACCAACAGTGTAAGATGGTTCCCTTTTCTCCACACTCTCTCCAGCATTTATTTTTTGTAGACTTTTTGATAGAAGCCATTCTGACTGGCATGAGCTTGTACCTCATTGTGGTTTTGATTTGAATTTCTCTGATAAACAGTGATGTTGAGCATCTTTTCATGTGTTTGTTAGCCATCTGTATGTCTTATTTGGAGGCATGTCTGTTTAGTTCTTTGGCCCATTTTTTGATTGGGTCATTTATTTTTCTGGAATTAAGCTTCAGAAGTTGCTTGCATATTTTTGAGATTAATTTTTTGTCAGTTGCTTCATTTGCCATTATTTTCTCCCATTCTGAAGGCTGTCTTTTCATCTTGCTTACAGTTTCCTTCATTGTGAAAAAGCTTTTAAGTTTAATTAGTTCCCATTTGTTTATTTTTGCTTTTATTTCCATTACTGTGGCAGGTGGGTCATAGAGGATCCTGCTGTGATTTATGTGAGAGAGTGTTTGCCTATGTTTTACTTTAGGAGTTTTATAGTTTCTGGACTTACATTTAGATCTTTAATTCATTTTGAATTTATTTTTGTGTATGATGTTAGAAAGTGTTCTAGTTTCATTTCTTTTACAAGTGGTTGACCAGTTTTTCCAGCACCATTTATTAAAAAGATTGTCTTTTCTCCTTTGTATGTTTTTGCCTCTTTTTTATCAAATATAAGGTATCCATAGGTGCATGGGCTTATCTCTGGGTTTATCTGTTTTGTTCCATTGATCTTTATTTCTGTCTTTGTGCCAGTACCATACTGTCTTGATGACTGTAGCTTTGTAGTATAGTCTGAAGTCAGGCAGGTTGATTCCTCCAGTTCCATTCTTCTTTCTCAAGATTGCTTTGGCTATTCAAGGTTTTTTGTTTTTGTTTTTGTTTTTGAATTTCCATACAAATTGTGAAATTACTTGTTCTAGTTCTCTGAAAAATACTGTTGGTAGCTTGATAGGGATTGCATTGAATCTATAGATTGCTTAAGTAGTATACTCATTTTCACTATCTGGATTCTTTCAATCCATGAACATGGTATATTTATTCATCTATTTGTGACATCTTTGATTTCTTTCATCAGTGTTTTATAGTTTTCTGTATATAGGTCTTTTGTTTTTAGGTGGATTTATTCCTAAGTATTTTATTCTTTTTGTTGCAATGGTGAAAGGAGTTGGTTCCTTAATTTCTCTACCTATTTTCTCATTGTTAGTGTATAGGAATGCAAGGCATTTCTGTGCATTAAATTTTATATCCTGCAACTTTACTATATTCATTGATTAGCTCTAGTAATTTACTGGTGGTGTCTTTAGGGTTTTCTATGCAAAGGATCATGTTATCTGCAAACAGGGAGAGTTTTACTTCTTTTCCAATCTGGATTCCTTTTATTTCTTTTTCTTCTCTGATTGCTGTGGCTAAAACTTCAAAAACTAAGTTGAATAGTAGTGGTGAGAGTGGGCACCCTTTCTTATTCTTGACTTTAGGGGAAATGCTTTCAATTTTTCACCATTGAGGATAATGTTTGCTGTGGGTTTATCATATATGGCTTTTATTATGTTGAGGTATGTTCCTTAAATGCCTGCTTCTGGAGCATTTCTATCATAAATGGATGTTGAATTTTGTCAAAGGTTTTCTCTGCATCTATTGAGATAATCATATGGCTTTTACCTTTCAATTCATTAATGTGGTGTATCACACTGGTTGATTTATGAATATTGAAGAATCCTTGCATCCCTGGGATAAAGCGCACTTGGTCATGAAGTATGATGTTTTTAATATGTTGTTGGATTCTGTTTGCTAGAATTTTGTTAAGGGTTTTTGCATCTATGTTCATCAGTGATATTGGCCTGTAGTTTTTTTTTGTGTGTGTGTGGCATCTTTGTCTGGTTTTGGTATTAGGGTTACAGTGGCCTCATAGAATGAGTTTGGCAGTTTAACTTCCTCTGCAATTTTCTAGAAGAGTTTGAGTAGGATAGGTGTTAGCTCTTCTCTAAATTTTTGGTAGAATTCAGCTGTGAAGCCATTTGGTCCAGGGCTGTTTTTTGTTGGAAGATTTCTGATTCAGTTTCAATTTTTGTGCTACTGATGGGTCTGTTAAGATTTTCTATTTCTTCCTGGTTCAGTTTTGGAAGTTTATGGGAATCCCTTTGTGTGTTATTTGGTGCTTTTCCCCTGCTGCTTTTAATATTTCTCTTTGTGTTTGATCTTCATTAATTTGATTAATATGTGTCTTGGGGTGTTTTGCCTTGGGTTTATCCTATTTGGAATTCTCTGGGTTTCTTGGACTTGGGTGGCTATTTCCTTCCCCATTTTAGGGACGCTTTCAAACATTATCTCCTCAAGTATTTTTCATGACCTTTCCTTTTGTCTTCGTCTTCTGGGACTCCTGATTCGAATGTTGGGGCATTTAACATTGTCCCAGAGGTCTCTGAGATTGTCCTCATTTCTTTTTAATTATTATTTTTTTTCTTTTTTCCTCTCTGCTTCATTTATTTCCATCATTCTATCTTCCACCTCACTTATCCTATCTTCTGCCTCAGTTATTCTACTGTTGGTTCCCTCCAGAGTGCTCTTGATGTCAGTTATTGCATTATTCATTATTGATTGACTCTTTTTATTTCTTATAGGTCCTTGTTAAACATTTCTTGCATCTTCTCAATCTTTGTCTCTAGTCTATTTATCTGTAACTCCATTTATCTCCTTTTTTGTTTGGTTTGGTGGGCATTTATCATGTTCCTTTACCTGTTGAATATTTCTCTGCCTTTTCATTTTGTTTAGATTGCTGTGTTTAGGGTTGCCTTTCAATATGCTTGAATTTTGTGGTTCCTCTTTATCATGGAGGTTCCTCCCTGTGGGTGGATTTGGGCAAGTGGCTTGTCAAGGTTTCCTTGCTAGGTAAGCTTGCATCGGTGTTCTGGTGGGTGGAGCTGAATCTCTTCTCTTTGGATTGCAGTGAATTGTCCAGTAGTGTTTTGAGGTGTCTATGGCTTTGATGTAACTTTTGGCCACCTGTGTTTTAATGCTTAGGGTTATATTCCTGCGTTGCTGAAGAATTAGTGTGGTATATCTTGCTTTGAAACTTGTTAGCTCTTGGGTGGAGCTTGGTTTCCATTTACCTATGGAAGTATTTTGATGAGATCTTATCGATAAACGTTCCCTGGAGACAGGAGATTTCTGATGTTCTCAAGTTGTGGATTTAATCCTCCTGCCCGTGGCTTTCAGTCTTATTCTTACAGTAGCCTCAAGACTTCTGCATCCATACAGCACCGATGATAAAACATCTAGGTTAATGGTGAAATTATTCTCTACAGTGAGGGACACCCAGAGAGGTTCATAGAGTTACATGGAGAAGAGAAGAGGTAGGAGGGAGATAGAAGTAACCAAGATGAGAAGAGGGAGAACCAAAAGAGGAGAGACTAATCTAGCCAGTACTCAGTTCCCGAAGTGTTCTACACAGCCCAGAACACACAGAGAATTTATCAGAATTATGTAGAGAATAGAATGGGGAGGGAAGAGATAGAGGTGACCTGGGGGAGAAAAAAGAGAGTAAAGGGGAGAGAGCAGTCAAGGCAGTAATCCCATCCCTGCTAACAAAGGTCCGTCCAGTCAGGGCTATGGTTTTTCCTGTGGTCATGTATGGATGTGAGAGTTGGACTGTGAAGAAAGCTAAGCACCGAAGAATTGATGCTTTTGAACTGTGGTGTTGGAGAAGACTCTTGAGAGTCCCTTGCACTGCAAGGAGATCCAACAAGTCCATTCTAAAGGAGATCAGCCCTGGGTGTTCTTGGAAGGAATGATGCTAAAGCTGAAACTCCAGTACTTCGGCCACCTCATGCAAAGAGTTGACTCATTGGAAAAGACTCTGATTCTGGGAGGGATTGGGGGCAGGAGGAAAAGGGCACGACAGAAGATATGATGGCTGGATGGCATCACCAACTTGATGGATGTGAGTTTGAGTGAACTCTGGGGGATGATGATGGACAGGGAGGCCTGGGGTGCTGCGATTCATGGGGTCACAAAGAGTCGGAAACGACTGAGTGACTGAACTGAACTGAACTGAAGTAAAAATGGATACTGAAGATTCAGTTCTTAAAGGTACAAAATTGATAACAAATACCAAAAAGTAAAGATTAAAAATCTAGAGTAGAGGTTAGACTTTCAAACATACAATAATAAAAATACAAAACAAATCACAAAATTTTATATATATATATATATACATGTATATGTATATATATATATATACACACACACACACACACACACACATATATAGATGAAATTTGCTTCAAAAATAGGGACCTTTTTTTTTTTTTTGCAAGGCATGAGTGTTACAAAAATGAAAATTAAAGGAGTAATAATAACTTAAAAAAATTTTTTTAAAATCATAATAGTAAAATATATCCAGGAATTTCTCTGGAGCTCTTGAGGACAACCTGGAGTCAGTTTAGTTTCAGATAGTTCCTTGTTCCAGCTTATACTTCTCCTCAAGGTCTTTCAGTTCAGTTCAGTTCAGTCACGCAGTCGTGTCTGACTCTTTGTGACCCATGAATCACAGCACGCCAGGCCTCCCTGTCCATCACGAACTCCCAGAGTTCACTCAAACTCATGTCGATGGAGTCAGTGATGCCATCCAGCCATCTCATCCTCGGTCGTCCCCTTCTCTTCCTGCCCCCAATCCCACCCAGCATCAGGGTCTTTTCTAATGAGTCAACTCTTCACATGAGGTGGCCAGAGTACTAGAGTTTCAGCTTTAGCATCATTCCTTCCAAAGAACACCCAGGACTGATCTCCTTTAGGATGGACTGGTTGGATCTCCTTGCAGCCCAAGGGACTCTGAAGGGTCTTTTCCAACACCACAGTTCAAAAGCATCAATTCTTCGGCGCTCAGCCTTCTTCATAGTCCAACTCTCACATCCATACATGACCACTGGTAAAACCATAGACTTGACTAGACAGACCTTTGTTGGCAAAGTAATGTCTCTGCTTTTCAATATGCTATTTAGGTTGGTCATAACTTTCTTTCCAGTGAGTAAGCATCTTTAAATTTCATGGCTGCAGTCACCATCTGCAGTGATTTTGGAGCCCAGAAAAATAAAGTCTGACACTGTTTCCACTGTTTCCGCATCTATTTCTCATGAAGTGATGGGACCAGATGCCATGATCTTAGTCTTCTGAATGTTTAGTTTAAGCCAACTTTTCACTCTCCTCTTTCACTTTCATCAAGAGGCTTTTTAGTTCCTCTTCACTTTCTGCCATAAGGGTGGTGTCATCTGCATATCTGAGGTTATTGATATTTCCCTGGCAATCTTGATTCCAGCTTGTGCTTCTTCTAGCCCAGCATTTCTCATAATGTACTCTGAGTATAAGTTAAATAAGCAGGGTCTTTAGGCCCTTTCCAATGCTTAGTCAATGCCAACTACAGGGTTTTAATCTGTTGCACCTGTCACTTCCAAAGTGGTCCCCTCTTTTTTGTTTATTTTGGCTTCCTCTATTTGTAAGTCTCTTCAGTGTCTAATTTCCACCCTGACACAAGGGGCCAAAAGTGGTCACTTATTTAGGCTTACTTGTTCAGTTGTGCTTTTGGGAAAGAGGAACACTGAAAACAAATATCACTGGTGTGTGTGGAGAGTGCTCCCAGTATATGGACCACACTGGGTTTGTCCCAGCTCATGGCACATGTGCTTTCCTGGTCTACACTGCTCCAGCTCCATGTTGCTCTGCAGGGGAACTGTCCAAAGAGGGCCCTGGGTTCCATGCACTTCCCAGGCCTAAGCTCCTCAGGTTCAGGTTCTCGAGGACTCCACAAAGGTACAGACTGAGTTGGGCATGCGTTTTGTGCCATTCCCAGGTCCTAGCAGCTCAGGCAACCAGATGCTTGGTGATCACACTGTCCCAGGTTATCTGTGTGTCTTAATCTCCTCCCTGGTCTCTGCCACTTCTTTTCCTGGGTGAGCCACAAGAGCACTGTCTCAGGTGTGCCATGTGTTTCCTCTGGGGAGCTGATTTCTGGTTGCAACCCTCCTGGCAGATGTCAACCATCCCGGATCTCAGGAAGACTTGGTTAGCAACTGGGAGCCTGCTCACAATTTGGTGGAGGATGCTATCTCTGGGGCCGAGATTGCCCCTTGCTTTCCTGCTTTCACCTGCCTGCCTCTCTGCCTCTGGCAGGGGGATGGGCTGGTCCACAGCTTGCTAGCTCTCCTCTGGTATTCACTCAATCCTTTGTTTTTTGAGCAGGCCGGCCTGTGCCTTAAGTTAGAGCTTTTCACAGAAAAGTTCTCTCTCTCTCTCCCCCACCACCCCTTCTCTGTGACTATCATACAGTTTGGGTTGCTATCTCACGTTAGCTCCCTCAGATTGTCCTCAGGGCATTCAGGCCCAGTCCTTACCCTAAGCATGCAACCTGCGACTCTCTGTTCAGCCCCCTCTCGCTGGTACGTGAGCGTCTGGGCTACTTCTCCACTGGGAGTTGTGATTAGGCCCATATTCTGTGGGTTTTGTTGTTGTTGTTTTTCCTCCTGGTTATGTTGCCCTCTGAGATACAAAACTCCCCACAGACCCACTGGTGAGAGAGTTTCCTTGTGTTTGGAAACTTCTCCTCCTTCACAACTCCCTCCCCAGGATAGGTCCCCATCCCTAACTCATTTGTCTCTCTTTTTGTCTTTTATATTTTGTCCTACTGCCTTTTGAAGAGAATGGGCTGCTTTTCTGGGTGCCTGGTGTCCTCTGCTAGCATTCAGAAGTTTTTTTGTGGAAGTTGCTCATCATTCAAATGATTTTTTGATGAAAGTAATCTCCCCCGGCTTATTCCTCTGCCATCATTTTTTTTTTTTTTTTAATATTAAGTGCTTTTCCATATGTGTGGGAGAGTCAGTCTGCTGGCAACTTTCTCTGCCACACCAGAGATGTAACTCACATTTAGTGATGTTATATTAATATATGATCCTGTATAAATACCTGTCACAACTTTCATTGGATTCATTTGTAGACACTTGATAATTTTAATTTGAGTAATTTTCATAAAGTGAAATAAAAACACTATCTCCAAGAATGGCAGATCTCATTGGTAACCATGGCTTTTGTTTAATGCTCTTCAAGAAAAGAATCTCTGTCTTATTTAGAACCATACATCAAATGAAGATTTATTGCCTGGAATATTAAATACTCTTGCTATTTTTAACTAAAATATATAGTATATTCTGATGTAATTAGTTGGTGATTTTCCCTCATGTTTGGATCCTTGGAAGAACTGCATTGTATTAGGGCACATAACTCATAGCTACTGATCCTTCCCTACGCAGTGATTTCCAACCTTTCCTTCATAACAATATCACCCACAAACACATTAAACAACAATACTGATGCCAGTCTTCACCATAGACCAGTGATACTGGAAATGGAATTCAAGTATCATTATTTCTGAAAATCTTCCCAGATAATTCCCATATGCATTCAGGTTTTGGTTCTTGGTTCCATTTAAAGCCAACCACCTAGGTCTTGCTTGTTTGAAGATTCTAAGGCTATAAACTGTGAAAAAACAGCCAGATGGTGAAGACAAAATCACGCCTGGGCAATTTTCTGTTCTTCCAAAATTTTACAGCTTTTACATGTATGGAAACTATTTTCTGCATTCTGACTCATACCTAAAAATGTACGGGGTAGGCCCATTGGAACCTAATATTTAAAAATAATAGTGAGATGAGGAACTGTATATATTAGTGTTAGATTATGGGGGTTCCACATCTCAGATCATATTTTCAGACCAGGCTCCACTGTGAAGATTCTGATCAGAGTAATTACACACACACACACAGACACACACACAGACACACACACACACACACACACACAGTTTGGAGAAGAATAATTGGCAGTGATTGATCAAGTTTATCAGATAAAACCTACAGGCAGAGTTAATGCACACAAACTTGGAACTACAAGCTGTTAGGTTTATTATCATTGGTGAAGCTTGTTTTCGAACATTTTTAGACCAAAACTTCCTAAGTTGCTTGGAGAAAGAGAGAGTAAAATGTGTGCTTCTGGAGTTTTAATGTTACTCTCTTTGTTCATTCTGCAGTGTATCAACCTGGGTAGGACCTTGACTACACCTTCCCCCTTGAGAGTGGCCTCTGACACCTCTCTTCCTTATTTCAGGAACTTAAAGGCTACCTAATCTTCTGGGGATGAATCTCAAGGGAGGAAACACTATGAAGTAGTTGAAGACACATCTGTGTATACTGAAGTCTTATTAGGAAACTATTCACTCTCTCTTTTCTTAGTTAAACACATTATTGTGAAAGGAGTAATAACATGAATCCTACAGATTTAGTAAGCAAATTTGTTCAACAAGTCATGCCTTTGATTATGTCACCAAAGACATACCCTGTCTTTGTTTAAAGGCATATGTTGTCAGGAAGTGTTAAACCCTATAAGATATTGCTTTAGATTTTAGATAAAATGTTGTCAAATCTGATTGTGTTGATGCTATTTTTTAGTTTTCTGTGATTCTTGGTACCTTTCAAAAAAGTCAAATTTTTCTGGTTAGCACTTGAAATTTAGATTTGTTTTTCTTGCCTGAAATCCTGCTAACTGCTCACTCATCCCACATCATCCTCTGCTTCCTAATGCAGAGACAGCCATATCATCTATCTAGGGATAATATTAGTTTCTGAACTTTTATAACCACAAGTAAATTGAACATATTTTATAAGCACATATGGATGAGAATTTGAATATCAGAATTATTTTAACAAAAAATAATTAGGCCTTCTATCCTGATTTCATATTACTAATATAGAAAGCTGAAAAGTTTTACTTTATACTTTACTCATTTAATACTTAAAAGTGTTTCAGTTAAATGAAAGAATTTTAAATCATAAACAAGTATTTCTCTTACTTGTAAAAAATGTGCTTATTTAATAGAATGTACACTGATTATCTCTCATTTTATTATAGGAGACAATTTTAGTCTCATCTGTCAGCAACATCAATATGGATGATATGTGGCTTCATAAAATACATGTGCAAGTTTGAAAGGCTAATAACTTAGAATACATAACCACAACAACCAAACTACTGAACATATCTATCACTTCCAAAAATGTATTGTTGTTCCTGTGTGTGTGTGTGTCTTTGTGTGTTTGTTTTCTCCATAGTGTTTGTCTTGAGACTAAAGGCCTGGCCTTTTGTATTACTCTCTTGCAGGCAGCTATAGGCTGAGTTCTGTAAACATTGGGGTGATAGCAGGGCTATTCTCTGTGGCATTTGGCCAGAGGCAACTCTTCAGAGAAAGGACCATAGTGAATTATCAACCAAAACTCAGGGCAGGTGTAGTGAGTGCATGGATAAGGAGAGTAATGAAGAAAAGTGTAAGACCCAAACAGTTTCCATTAAAGTCATATATTCATATACTTTCTTCTTTGGTATATATTATTTCTTCTTACCTGTCTGCCTACCTCTGTTATGAATTCTATCACTTGAAAGTGAAAGTGAAAGTTGCTCAGTCATGTCCAACTCTTTGTGACCCCATGGACTCTATAGTCCATAGGATTCTCCAGGCCAGAATACTGGAGGAGGTAGCCTTTCCCTTCTCCAGTGGATCTTCTCGATCAAACCCAGGTCTCCCTCAATGCAGGCAGATTCTTTACCAGCTGAGCCACAAGGGAAACCCAAGAATACTGGAGTGGGTAGCCTATCCCTTATCCAGGGATCTTCCCCACTGAGGAACTGAACCAGGTTCTCCTGTATTGCAGGCGGATTCATTACCAACTGAGCTATCAGAGAACATGGCAAAAGGGAAAGAGGGAAAAGATCTAGCAATGCTGGTTGGTGATTGGCACCAAGCCATTTCCTATCTTTGTCTACAAGCCATGATTTCCCATATCCTAATAACATCTGTTAGAAACCTTTACAAAATGGTCATACTGTTCCTGTGCTGTTACCATGAAAGCCATGCTAAACGTTTACACTTCAGGATCTTGTGCACAGGTAATCAGATGGTTAGAATTAATTAAATCAGATACCTTTAGCTCCCTACTCAGAAATTTTGTAGTGTTTACTATTTTCTTGCTAGTACTTAGAACAATTTAATTCATCAGACAGAAAGGAGTGATTTTAATTAAAATAAGCTCAACACTGTGTCATTTTGTCATTGTTCCACATTCCAAGAATGCTTTGTTTTATGATCAACCATTTAATACACTTTCATGGTCAATTTCACTGACAGTGGTGCAAAAGCATAATAAATAACCAAGCAAACCAATCAACTCACCCCTCCCCACTTTTTTAAAGCTGGTTGAGGGAGGAATGTAAACTAAGAAATTTTAGAATAACTTACACATAAAATGCAGTATATAAACAGATATCTAAATATTGATTAAAAGTCTTGGCCTTCAAAACATTGCCTCTCACTTTATAATAGTTTTAGCACTGAGGGGAATTAAAGAAGAAAGGAAGAGATCAAGTGCCTGAAATTCACATGCCAGCAAATATTTTTCTGGTTTTAATACCCTTGAGATTATTATTTTTTTTCTTCACCCTTAGAGTCTAGGGAAACACAAAGCACATGCAGGACATATAAAGCAGTCACTTTCCTCTAAGACTTAAGACAAAGGATTATGTATGTTGATCTTGCTTTACTTTCTTCGGGAAAACAGCTCACATACTTAAAATACAAGGACAAGGAACATTAAATAAATCTTTTATTTATATTCCTTTGGGATGGCCAGAGACTTGGTGCTTTGTAACTAAAAGCTTCTGCAAATTGCCCCATTAGATAAATATTTTAACTGTAAAGTAGCAAAAATAATACAGGAATGGTACTTTTGAGTTCTGGCGAAGATTCTGGATATATTTCATTCTCAAATGACTTGACAGTCAGAATTCATTAAAAAATGATTGAAATGGGCTTAATGCAAAGCTAGTGGTGGTGAAACAGTTTCTTGAGTAACATGGGAATCCTCTGTACTTATCCCAAGCTGGCACTACCCTGGGATGGATAAGATGGTTGATCACACACAGTGGTCTGTCTACAGGACTGTATCAGTCTTCATCTGGCCCTAAAATATATCTCTCTTCATTTTATTATGACAATAATAGTAACAATAATAATTGCTAATTTACTGAAATATTATAT
The DNA here is from genome assembly GCF_002263795.3 of Bos taurus. NCBI lineage: Eukaryota > Metazoa > Chordata > Mammalia > Artiodactyla > Bovidae > Bos > Bos taurus. Next base: position 53,266,060 of record NC_037338.1, on the reverse strand, counting down.
TCAAGCCACTAACTATACACTTTATAAATATCCCAGTTAATCAAGGACTTTAGGGGGATAATATTCACTTCCTTTTACAGATGAGAAAACACATGGTCAAATGGTTAAATGGACTGAATACAGTCATACAGTGAATGAACACAAGTCATAATTCTGAACTGACTCTGCGCACCTGGATGTCTATGCTATATGTGTTTCTCTTCTTGCTTGCAGTTATATCTTTCTATCTTGTTTAAAATTCCCTCTGTTGGAATCATTAACTGTGTTGTTTCTGGTGCTTTGGTTAGCAATAAGCAGTATTCATTTGGCAGAATAGATGTTTCAATCAAACTTCAGATATTGTACACCTCAGATCCTTTATAAATCATATACATAAAAGTAATGCATCCTTATGTAGAATATTATTGCCTTCAGAAGCAGTAGCAACTTAAGAGCACTCACTGGTGTCCCCTCAGCGTATGCAGATAGCCATGGTGAAAATCTACATGAGAACTTATAGAACCTATAGCCTGCTCTTCCTCTCTTGTTCACACTGTCACACAAGTTATTTTGCCAATTAATCTGCAGGCTTACCTTTAGATTTTAAGATGAGAAAAGACAAAGCTGATTAAATATTAAGTGAGAATTGTTTCGGGGGTAACTGAGTATATAATGAGAATGGTAGTTGGATGTTTTCATGAGGGTCCACAAAGCCAGAATTAGATAGAGAGTCAGTGCACAAATCCTGGGGCATGATAGACATCAGCTGACACTGACCACCACTCTGTTGTGAGCTTTGACTGTGGGGAATGGGTGGGTTCTACTAGGATTAGTTTCTTCTATAAAAAGCTACTAGTATTGGTTTATTGTACCAACAAATAACCCACTCCAGTATTCCTACCTGGACAATCCCCATGGACAGAGGAGTTTGAGGGGCTACAGTCCATAGGTTGCAAAGAGCCGGACATGAATGAAACTACTTAGCACGCACGCATACTAACAAATATTAATGCTACCCACTCAAATGTTGCAAGTGTTGAATGCAAACACTACTCAGGTCTCCATGATTTATGGAAAAAGAAAGGAAGGATTCACAGAGCCATGAAGACCAGTTTGTACTGTTATTCTTTAATTTCTGAAGTATATTTTTACAAGAGTAAGCTCTGCTTTCTGTAAGTTTGAAACATTGATCCATGCATGGGCAATTCCAGAAGTAAATGTTTTCACTCCCACTACAAACAAAATCTATTGATTAATTGGAAAAAAAAAAATGTTAGTTGCTCAATTCTGTCTGACTTTTAGTGACCCCATGGACTGTGGCCTTTCGGTTCCCCACCAGGCTCTTCTGTCCCTGAAATTCTCCAGGCAAGAATACTGGAATTGGTAGCCATTCCTTTCTCCCGGGGATCTTTCCAACTTAAGGACTGAACCCAGATCTCCTGCAATTCTTTACTGTCTGAGCCACCAGAGATTTAGTTGATTCTATGCTATGCTAAGTCACTTCAGTCATGTCTGACTCTGTGTGACCCCATAGATGGCAGCCCACCAGCCTCTACCTTCCCTGGAATTCTCCAGGCAAGAACACTGGAGTGGGTTGTCATTTCCTTCTCCAATGCACGAAAGTGAAAAGTGAAAGTGAAGTTGCTCAGTCGTGTCTGACTCTTAGTGGCCCCATGGACTGCAGCCTACCAGGCTCCTCCGTCCATGGGATTTTCCAGGCAAGAGTACTGGAGTGGGGTGCCATTGCCTTCTCCGAGTTGATTATATGTAAATCACTTAAAGTCACTCCCAAGAGAAGTCTTAGTGAACAACTGAGTGGATCTGAGGTCAAATGTAAAAATTGTCTGATGATCTGACAGACTAGCTGTTAAGATGTTTGTTTTACTGTCAGGAATTTATTATAACATAGGCCATATTTTTAAATACTTATTATCCTATAGACGTGTCCTCTGAAAAGGTGGAAAAAGAAGCTATAGAAATTTAAGATATTTGCCTTACATTTCCCCACCTGGAAGTGAATTCCTGTGAAACTTATGTACTATTTATCAGTTTTTCCAACCTGAAAGTATAGATGTGTGAGTGTGTGTGTGTGTGTGTGTGTGCATGTGTGTGCATGTAGTCATATCTGACTCTTTATGATCCAACAGACTGTAGCCCTCCAGATTCCTCTGTCCATAGAATTTTCCAGGCAAGAATACTGGAATGGGTTGCCATTTCCTTCTGCAGAGGATCTTCCTAACTCAGGGATGGAATCCCAGTCCCCTGTATTGGCAGAGGGACTCTTAACCACTGAGTCACCTGGAAAGCCCTGAAAGTATATACATTTTACTATTTATCATATATAAACAGCATTATATATCATGCATCAGCTTAGGACTTATATATTCTATAACATTTTTCAAGTCTGCATTAGCCCAGAGTGAGTCTTTCACTTCTCTTAAATGCCTAGAACAGAAGTTTTCAACTCTGGTATCTCAAAGCATCAGATCAGATCAGATCAGTCGCTCAGTCATGTCTGACTCTTTGAGACCCCATGAATCGCAGCACGCCAGGCCTCCCTGTCCATCACCAACTCCCGGAGTTCACTCAGACTCACATCCATCGAGTCAGTGATGCCATCCAGCCATCTCATCCTCTGTCGTCCCCTTCTGCTCCTGCCCCCAATCCCTCCCAGCATCAGAGTCTTTTCCAATGAGTCAACTCTTCGCATGAAGTGGCCAAAGTACTGGAGTTTCAGCTTTAGCATCATTTCTTCCAAAGAAAGCCCAGGGCTGATCTCCTTCAGAATGGACTGGTTGGATCTCCTTGCAGTCTAAGGGACTCTCAAGAGTCTTCTCCAACATCACAATTCAAAAGCATAAATTCTTTGGCACTCAGCCTTCTTCACAGTCCAACTCTCACATCCATACATGACCACAGGAAAAACCATAGCCTTGACTAGACAAACCTTTGTTGGCAAAGTAATGTCTCTGCTTTTGAATATGCAGAGGTTGGTCATAACTTTCCTTCCAAGGAGTAAGCGTCTTTTAATTTCATGGCTGCAGTCACCATCTGTAGTGATTTTGGAGCCCAGAAAAATAAAGTCTGACACTGTTTCCACTGTTTCCCCATCTCAAAGCATAGAAGTTTTTAATCTTTTTCAATTTGGACAGAAGTAATTTACAAAATGTAAGAAATAACTATCTAATGTTTTCAAATTATCTACTTTAATATTGATTTTAAAAATTCCTATAACTATGATGAATGTACAATTTATCATTCAAAAAATGTTGAAAATGAAAAGCACTCTCATTAATTAAGCCAGAAAAATAGACTGTCCCAAACTGTCCTGAGCCACCCATAGTCCATGGGCCTGGACTATGTGAGGCTAGACAGGCTCCTAGGGTAAAATATTAAAGATATGTTCACTCTCACAGTCCTACAAGTAAAGGGTTAGCACCTGGACTTGCTTTCTTAAAGCACTCACTTTCTTCAGTCACCTTCTCTGTAATGATGTCACTCTCAGTCACTTTTACTCTAAAAGTCTTTAAAACAACAAACCACCAAAAAAGGGAAGATTGACATTACAGCAAAGGCTTCAAGAATTATGCATTATTTGCAGGCTCTGTTACTCTCTTGCTATAGACTGTTGGGTCTGGCCTTGCTATTGCTAGAACGTCATATGTGTGAGTGTCATAGCTAATGGGAAGTAAAAGTCACCATCCTAGAGCACTTACCATTAGTTTGTCTCAGTTTCCATCTGACATAGGCAACCTAATATTGTTATATATGCTTTTTCATTCTCTTATCCTATGACTCTGATTTTGTCTATACTCATGCAAAGGAAATAGAACAAATCTTAGTTCAATACGACAAGATGTCTTACTCTGGTATATTTTCCCCCTATCGCTTCTTATGATATGAGATGATAATGAATTGAACTCAGAGAAGGAAATGATAATTGATCATTTATGTTTTACACTCTATGCATATTACTGTTGTTGTTGTTTAGTTGCTTAGTTGTGTCTGACTCTTTGTGACCCCATAAACTGTAGCCTGCCAGGCTCCCCTATCCATGGAATTTTCGAGACAAGAATATTGGAGTGGGTTGCCATTTTCTTTTCTAATGCTAATTATGGGACTAAAAAAAATAATAAGTTGTGTTTTATTACCCTAATGGAGATTACATCTAGTATTGTATTATGGGCTTTTATAATAAAGTCTCTTCTCATTAGTCTTAAGGTAGGAAATCTATCTTTTTCAAAATCCAAACAAAGTCAAAAAATAGGACACAAATTATAGATAAGTAGGTTATACATATAATTTTATTTTTAGTCAGTTTTTTTAATTCCTTAGTCCATGAGGCTTACAATGATATACTACATAAACAATAGTATTTTTAAGTTAGTAGCACCTTAAATTTGAACAGATTTCAAGGCTTTGTCCTTTTACTTACACCTCCCACATGTTGCACTTTTGGTGAGATGTTTTATGTACTTTTTTTTTTTTTTTAGTAATTTAAAGAGATTTGTTTAATAATAATAATTCTTAAACAAAATTTGTAATACAATTTTTTAAAAATCAATTAATATATAAGAAAATTATATATCACTTTCACTTCACTTACACTTTTCACTTTCATGCATTACAGAAGGAAATGGCAACCCTCTCCAGTGTTCTTGCCTGGAGAATCCCAGGGACAGAGGAGCTGGTGGGCTGCCGTCTCTGTGGTTGCACAGAGTCGGGCATGACTGAAGTGACTTAGCAGCAGCAGCATTACCTTTATTAAATTTTTAACTATTCCACTGAGATTTTAATTGTTTATGTTTCTTGTTATTATGTAGTGCCTTTCTTTTCAGTTTAGATAAGTCTCTTTAACATTTTTTGTAAGGCTGTTTTAGTGGTAATTAACTCCTTAAGTTTTTTCTAATGTCTTTGTCTCTCCATTCATTCTGAATGACAGCCTTGCCGATAGAGAATTTGCGGCTGGAAGTTTGTTCTATTGTTTTTCTTTGTTTATTCATTTTTTTTTTCTTTCAGTGCTTTATTGTCGAGACCAGCTCGAAAAGAAGGGTTTCCGAAAGCGCAATAAGGCAAGAGAATGAGAAACGAAACACAAGAATTCAGAGAAAAGTGAGGATCAGTGGACTAACAATGCTCCAAGGTGAAGGTGTCAAAACTGAATCCAAGCCAGCTTTATTATACTTTCAGCCATGAATTAAATAATATGCAGGGAGTTAAACTAAAACTCATGTGGCCTTCAGTTCCAAAGAACAAAAGGATCATTAACCATTGAATGACTAAGAAGCAGTAAACAATAACAAATCAGTAACTAAGACTAAAATTCTTATCTATAGATTTTCCACCAGATACATAAAACATGATTCGGAGATGCCTTATTGCCAAATTCAGATTTAAATTGAAGAAAGTAGGGAAAACCACTAGATAATTCAGGTATGACCTAAATCAAATCCCTTATGATTATACAGTGGAAATGAGAAATATATTTAAGGGACTAGATCTGATAGACAGAGTGCCTGATGAACTATGGATGGAGGTTCGTGACATTGTACAAAAGACAGGGATCAAGACCATCCCCATGGAAAAGAAAAGAAAAAAGCAAAATGGCTGTCTGAGGAGGCCTTACAAATAGCTGTGAAAAGAAGAGAAGCAAAAAGCAAAGGAGAAAAGGAAACATATAAGCATCTGAATGCAGAATTCCAAAGAATATCAAGGAGAGATAAGAAAGCCAGGTTTGATGCATGATAAAAGATGCTCAGGGCTGGTGCACTCGGATGACCCAGAGGGATGGTATGGGGAGGGAGGTGGGAGAGGGGTTCAGGATGGGGAACACGTGTACAGCCAAGGTGGATTCATGTTGATGTATGACAAAACCAATACAATATTGTAAAGTAAAAAAAAAAAAAATTAAAAAAAATCTATAAATAAAAAAAATAATAATAAGATTTTAAAAAAAAGCCTTCCTCAGATTTCAATGCAAAGAAATAGAGGAAAACAACAGAATGGGAAAGACTGCAGATCTCTTCAAGAAAATCAGAGATACAAAGGGAACATTTCATGCAAAGATGGGCTCGATAAAGGATGGAAATGGTATGGACATAATAGAAGGAGAAGATATTAAGAAGAGGTGGCAAGAATACACAGAAGAACTGTACAAAAAAGATCTTCATGACCCAGATAATCACGATGGTGTGATCACTCACCTAGAGCCAGACATCCTGGAATGTGACGTCAAGTGGGCCTTAGAAAGCATCACTATGAACAAAGCTAGTGGAGGTGATGGAATTCCAGTTGAGCTATTTCAAATCCTGAAAGATGATGCTGTGAAAGTGCTGCACTCAATGTGCCAGCAAATTTGGAAAACTCAGCAGAAGCCACAGGACTGGAAAAAGTCAGTTTTCATTCCAATCCCAAAGAAAGGCAATGCCAAAGAATGCTCAAACTACCACACAATTTCAGTCATCTCACATGCTAGTAAAATACTGTTCAAAATTCTCCATGCCAGGCTTCAGCAATATGTGAACCGTGAACTTCCTGATGTTCAAGCTTGTTTTAGAGAAGGCAGAGGAACCAGAGATCAAATTGCCAACATCAGCTAGATCATTGAAAAAGCAAAAGAGTTCCAGAAAAATATCTATTTCGGATTTATTGACTATGCCAAAGCCTTTGACTGTGTGGATCCCAATAAACTGTGGAAAATTCTGAAAGAGATGGGAATACCAGACCACCTGACCTGTCTCTTGAGAAACCTATATGTAGGTCAGGAAGCAACAGTTAGAACTGGACATGGAACAACAGACTGGTTCCAAATAGGAAAAGGAGTATGTCAAGGCTGTATATTGTCACCCTGTTTATTCAACTTATATGCAGAGTACATCATGAGAAACGCTGGGCTGGAAGAAGCACAAGCTGGAATCAATATTTTCGGGATAAATATCAATAACCTCAGATATACAGATGACACCACCCTTATGCAAGAAAGTGAAGAGGAACTAAAAACCCTTTTGATGAAAGTGGAAGAAGAGAGTGAAAAATTTGGCTTAAAGCTCAACATTCAGAAAACTAAGACCATGGCATCTGGTCCCATTACTGTATGTGAGATAGATGGGGTAACAGTGGAAACAGTGTCAGACTGTATTGTTTTGGGCTCCAAAACCACTGCAGACGGTGATTGCAGCCATGAAATTAAAAGACGCTTACTCCTTGAAAGAAAAGAAAGTTATGACCAACCTAGATAGCATATTCAAAAGCAGAGACATTGCTTTGCCAATAAAGGTCCGTCTAGTCAAGGCTATGGTTTTTCCAGTGGTCATGTATGGATGTGAGAGTTGGACTGTGAAGAAAACTGAGCACTGAAGAATGGATGCTTTTGAACTGTGGTGTTGGAGAAGACTCTTGAGAGTCCCTTGGACTGCAAAGAGATCCAACCAGTCCGTTCTAAAGGAGATCAGCCCTGGGTGTTCATTGGAAGGACTGATGCTAAAGCTGAAACTCCAATACTTTGGCCACCTCATGCGAAGGACTGACTCATTGGAAAAGACCCGGATTCTGGGAGGGATTGGGGGCAGGAGGAGAAAGGGACGACAGAGGAATAGATGGCTGGATGGCATCACCCACTCGATGGACATGAGTCTGGGTGAACTCTGGGAGTTGGTGATGGACAGGGAGGCCTGGCGTGCTACAATTCATGGGGTCGCAAAGAGTGGGACAGGACTGAGTGAGCGAAGTGAACTGAACTGGGATGCCAGTTGAGAAACAGTCTGGGTTCGGTTTTCCAACCCCATGATCATATCTTGTTTCAGGATTATTAACTGTTCCCTCCCTACTTGTTCCAATTGTCTCATGCCTTATAGCATCCAGTTCTTCAATACTTATAAATTTCTTTTGCGGCCCTTGCCAGGGCTTGCTTTTGTTTTATTCTTCCTGTCTCCTACACTTTATCCCATGTCACTCTTTGGCCTATAAAGTTTCTGTAGAAAAACTGCTGATGGCCTTATGGAATTTCTGTTGTCCATAGCAAGTTGTTTTCCTATTGCTGCTTATAGGAGCCTTTATACTTAAATTTTACTTTTTAAATTATAATTTGTCTTAGTTAGTGTCTGTTTCCTTCTTCAGCTTAGAGAACTTTTTAGCCTCTGTTTCCCCAAAATAATTTTTTCTAGCTCTTTTTTCCATCTTCTCCTCCTGAGACCATTATAATGGTCCTCATACATTATAAATAATACACTAAAGATATCCTCACTTTCTAAATTCTTTTTTTCTGTTTTCATTTTGCTGATCTGTCTGAATGAGTTCCATTATTTTGTCTTCCAGCTCCCTGATTCATTCTCCTACCTTATTCATCCGCTGTTGAAACTCTATTCTATTTTTCAATTCAACTAAAACTTCTGTTTAGGATTTTCTTATATTGCTTATTTTAAATAAAGGCAGAATAGTATTATGCAATACTGAAATTTATGGACTAGTAATCCCTAATTAGGCCAACCTCCGGCTTCCTTTAGGTTTTATCCTGGCTCTTTCACTCACATGGAAAGTTCTCCATATAGATCTTGATTACATCTTTCAACATTCTTCTCTCTTGTCAATTGTCATTTTCTCATAAAAGTCTTTCTTTCCTATACAAACTAATATAGCTTTTCACATTTTGAAAATCATTATTATTATTAAGCTTTTTGTTTTGTTTTTAGCATTTACTAATATATGCCTAATATTATTTGTTCAGGAACTTGTCCACTTGTAGATGGCAGGAAGGAAGAAATTAACACTTCTCCTCCATGAGGCCTCAATTCTAGGAGATATTTGCAAAATTAATGGCCTTTTTACTTTGTTTCCTCACCTTCTCCCACCTCTGTTCTGTAAAAGAACCTTGAATTTAGACCTGATAAGATGGTTATTTTGAGATATTAGTCGGCCATCTTCTTGGTAAGCCAGCTTTCAGAATATAATTATATTCTTTGCTTCAGTACCTCATCTCTCAGATGTATTGGCCTGTCATGTGGTCAGTAGAGCAAGCTTGGACTCAAACATGTAACAGAATCAACTACAATGTTGTTCTGAACCTGAGAAAAAAGAAAAAGAAAATAGTAAGACTAATCTTGGGGATGTTTTACATTGTATTATTTTCTTCATGGTTTTTCTTTTTCTTTTTTGTATTAATTTTCACTTTTAAATTTAGAATTGCCTTATTTAGCAAATGAAAACATAGGGCAAAGTTGAATTTTAATATGAACAGCAAGGAAAAAAATTTGGTATACATTTTATATGTAGTATTTGAATTTTGGATGAACTACAACATGAAGTACACTTAAAAAAATGTGTTGTTCTTCTAGAATTCAAATTTAAGATCTTATATTTTGTCTGGCAACCATAACTGAAGTACTGTTTGTCTTGAAAATGGATTTTTGCCACCTAACACTTTAATTTTACAACCCCCTAAATTTTGTACCTGAGGAGAATATTTATTCACTGAGGTCGGGGAGGCACGAAAGAGTTACAAGTTGGATAGCACAATAAGGACACTGACAGCAAGGAAACACTAAAATTACCTACCTGCTTATCTAAAGATCAATATTATTTATTTGACAATATCAAAGTGGGCAAGTTGTCCTAATTTTAGCTAACTAATCAGAGGTCAAATATTATCACCTGAAAAGAAGTATTGCAAGAAACATAAACATACAAAAATGTCTGAAAGTAACGTTTTGCTCTGTTTTAAGGTTTAAACCAAAATTGTTCCAGCAACATTGTCATATCCAATTTCAGTTGAATAAATCAGATATTAAATAAATCCCTAATTGTTAATAAGCTCTCTTACTAATATCTAATATATTTTTAGCAGAATCAGCAATATAACTGATAATTGTCACTTGTTTACACCAGACAGTTTTATCAAATGGAGAAGGAAAGCAGCATTTAAATATTCCCAGATAATAATTTATAGGGAGGCATACTTACTTATATATGTTTCTTTGTTTTTCTTCTTCTTTTTTTTTCTTTTCATTTGTTCCCATTAAATGAAAAGTTCCCATTACATTCATTCTGGGTATGAATGCATTAATATATACCATGAAGTAACATTTTGCCAGGGAAAAATCATGCTCTAGAGATATTAACTGCATAATATAAAGGAGAAACATTTGTAAAGTGTTGACAGGAAATACCATAGTCTAATCATTTAACTATAATCTGTAGGAAAAATGGACTTTAAAATAGAAAAATAATCACTACAAATTGATTCAGTTACTTCCATAAAGGACATTTAAAAAAATAGAATATAGTAGGTGAAGAGAATGCAAGGTTTAGCACTAGGTTTTTTTAAAGTGAATCCTGTTGTTGCATAGTAGTTTAGTAGTGTCTGACTCTTTAAGACCCCATGAACTGTGGCTGGCCAGGCTCCTCTGCCCATGGGATTTCCCAGGCATGAATACTGAAGTGGGGCACTGCTTCCTTCTCCTGTAAAGTGACTATAAGAAAGTGCATATAAAAAATGATGGACTTTATAGTTATTTAATGGGAAATGAGAAGGAAAAAAAATCTCGAGAGTCTTATGGCAATTCCATTCACTGAGTTTCAGAGTTAGAAAGGCCAATATTTTATGGTTGTGTGTGTGTGTGTGTGTGTGTGTGTGTGTGTGTGTGTGCAAGAGAGAGAGAGAGAATGAGATCATTTAGGACTTTGGATTTGTTTAAATGGGGAGTTGTAGCTACAATGAAAATGAAAACTTTTACCCACATCACTATTTTACCTCCATTAACAATGATGTCTCACTATGTCTGACTCTGGGATGAAAAAGTAGTCATCATCTCATCTGCAATAACAAAGAAACAAAGTAATGAATTGCACCTTTGTTTGTACATGGCTGTTGTAATTTGAATACAGTTCCTTCCATGTCACTAATAATTCACATTTACCCGGAACCTCAGCAGCATATGGCCATATTTGGAAATAGAGCCTTTGCAGGCATAGTTAATTCAGTACTTTGAGTTAAAATAATCTTGCATTTAGTGAAAGTGAAGTCACTCAGTCATGTCCAACTCTTTGTGAACACATGGACTGTAGACTAGCAGGCCCTTCCATCCATGGAATTTTCCAGGCAAGAGTACTGGAGTGGGTTGCCATTTCCTTCTCCAAGGGCTCTTCCTGACCCAGGGATTGAACCCGGGTCTCCTCCATTGCAGGCAGACTCTTTAACATCTGAACCACCAGGTGTGTGCTGTAAATCCAATGACTGATGTCCATATATTAAAAAAAAAAAAAGAGCAGGACACAGAAACATAGAGAAGATCACAATGAGAAAGAGCAAGGTAAAAACTGGAATGAGCATTTACAAACCAAAGAATATCAAAGATTGCTGACAAGCACCAGAAGCTATGAGAGAAGCATGGGATGCCTTCTCTCTCAGAGACTACAAAAGAAAGCAACTCTGCAGACCACTTGAGTTTTGACTTCTGGTCACCTGTACTGTGAGGATTCCCTGATAGCTCAGTTGGTGAAGTATCTACCTGCAATGCAGGAGACCCCGGTTCAATTCCTGGGTTGGGAAGATCCACTGGAGAAGGAATAGGCTACCCACTCCAGTATTCTTGGGCTTCTCCTGGCTGAGCTGGTAGAGAATTCACATGCAATGTGGTAGACCTGGGTTTGATCCCTGGGTTTGGAAGATCCACTGGAGAAGGGAAAGGATACCCACTCCAGTATTCTGGCCTGGAGAATTTCATGGACTGTATTGTCCATGAAGTCACAAAGAGATGGACATGACTCAGCAACGTTCACTTTCACCTGTACTATGAGGGAATACACTTATGTTGTTTCAAGCTATTCAGTTTATGATAATTTGTTATAGTAATCGAAGAAAACTTCTGTCACAAATAATAAATGAACAGCCATTCAGTTAGCCTATACAGATGGGTGATACATTTTAGGGCAGTACATCAAACTAAAAATTCATGCAAAATATCTTGAAATCTTGTTATTTGCAGATTCTGTTTCACTGGATGACAGAAAGGACCAGAGCTAACAAATTCCTAGCAAGCCTCCATGGGTGTGTGCTCAGTTATTCAGTCTTGTCCAACTCTATGATCCCATGGACTATAGCCTACCAGGCTCCTCTGTCCACGGGGTTTTTCAGGCAAGAATACTGTAGTGAATTATTATTTCCTTCTCTAGGGGACCTTCCCAACCCAGGGATTGAACTCACATCTGTTGCATCGCCTGCATTAGAGGCCTGATTCTTTACCACTGAGGCACCTGGGAAGACCCAATGAGCTACCAGTTGATGCCTATTAGCTTGAATGAAATTTTTAGTTTCAAAGCCATAATAGTTTACAATAAAAAACTCAAATCCATAAATATTATTTGTATGGAGCTTGCAGTCTATGTAGAAAGGTAAATTATATTGATGTGAGAAATTAATAAGCAACTGAAAACATACATGATATATAGTCAATTATCAAAGAAAATAAATATTAACTTAAGAAAAGTAAGTCACCAATGTGAGTTAGAGTGATAGAAGACTTTGATGAAAGGGACGGCAGATTTGAGTTTGGGCAGGGAAATTAAAACAAAAAGAAGTAGTAACAGTAGACCAGTCAGTGCAAATTGTCATAGACAACAGCAGAGAAATTTATGAGAGAGTCTTGGTGTTAAGGGAGTGCAGTATTTTATGGTAATATAATTATTGCTTAACCACTGCATATGTCAGAAGCTTGTAGTAAGCAAAAACCAATGAAAATGTGGCTATGTTTGCAAATATTTATAGGATGCAATACTCTCTTCCAGGTCACAACAAGTAACAAAAAGCGAATATAATGTTCTGTAAATAAAATTATTATTACTGTAAAAATATCAAATAGTGTGGGAGACATTGAATTTATTAAGATGGGATCAAAGTATGAGGTTTTTGTTTTGTTTCTTTTTTATTTCTACTGTTTCTTTTATTGTTGTCAATTCTGGAACTACTATTTCAATAGCCAGAACCTTTGGGTCTTGTACTGAAATATAGAATACAGATGCCAATTTCATTCACAGGCTCATGGGGGATTTTCCAAATATTAGGATATCTGCCATATAAGGCTAACAATGCCTTCAACATATGCCAAGGGATGCATTTGGATCAAAAGTTATATAAGTAGCAAAACACATTTCTTGGAGTAATAATTTACAACCCTTTAAAGCTTCTACTCTTAGCAGCAATGCCATGACAAAGAGCAGGAGCATTATGAGGAGAAAGTGGAAAAGGAACTTTATTCTAAATTTATTTTCTAAGTTTGTTCCTCTGGTGAATTTTCATCAGGGTATAAAAGGCCAACACTATCAATGAGACCTGAAAATATTTGATGGAGCTAAGCATTGCATCCTCTGCTCTGGTTAGCACCAATAGCACTACTCAGACATCAAACAGATAAAGAGCAGTAACATGTTCTATATAAAATTTAGATGTGAGCTGTCACTATTTAAAAAAAAAGATAGCTCTCTTTAATAAAGAAATATATGTTGATAGAGTTATGACAAACATAGACAGCATAGTAAAAACCAGAGACATCACTCTGATGGCAAAGATCTGTATAGTCAAAGGTATGGCTTTTCCTGAAGTCATGTACAGATGTGAAAGTTGGACCATAAAGAAGGCTGAGCACCGAAGAATTGATATTTACAAATTGTGGTGCTGGAGAAGACTCTTGAGAGCCCCTTGGACTGTAACGAGATCAAATCAGTCAGTCCTAAGGAAGTCAACCCTCAATATTAATCAGAAGGACTGATGCAGAAGCTGAAGCTCCAATACTTGGGCCATCTGATGTGAAGAACTGACTCATTGGAAAAGATCCTGATACTGAGAAAGACTGAAAGCAGAAGAAGGGGATAACAAAGGAGGAGATGGTTGGATGGCATCACTGACTCAATGGGCATCAACTTGAACAGCTTTGGGAGAGTGTGAAGGACAGAGTAACCCGGCATGCTGTAGTCCATGGGGTCACAAAGAGTTGGACCTGACTTAAGGACTGTACAACAACAAGAATGAAGCCAGCAAGAATGTCGAATCCTGGATACTACACATATATTAATATATCACTCTTGCTGTAGATGGTTTGTGTCTCCCCAAATTCACATATTGAAACCTAAGCCCAATGTGATGGTATTTGGTCTCTGGGAGGTAATTAAGTCATGAGGGTGAAACCATAAATGGAATTAGTGCCTCTTGTAAAAGAGACACCAGAGAGCTCCCTCGCCCTCTCCACAATGTAAGAACACAACAAGAGATGGCAGTCTGTGAACCAGAGAATAGCATCTCACCAGACACCAGTTATACAGGTACATTGATCTTCTACTCCCCAAGCTTCAGAACTATGTGAAAGTTTATGGTTTAAGTTAGTAAATCTACAGTATTTTTGCTGTAAAAACCCAAACAGACTAAGATGACTGTCTATCCCATTAATTGAATAGGGCTCTGCATATATATCCTCCTCTATTTTCAACCTAAATTTTTCCCCTATAGAATAGATGTTATTATTGATTGTACAGTTAAAATTTTGAAACTTGTTTTCAAATAGGAGATAGATATGCCCAACCAGTGCATTTATAAACAAAACAATAAACCACCAATGAAAATATGAACTTTTAAATATAGTTACAGTCATTTGAATAGGCAGACTAGTCTAGCAAGTTTATTAAATTCAAGGCAAATATATGTAGTTTGGATATTGATCAGTGCTGCTAGCTATGCAAGAGAATCGGAATCATTCTAAATTTATGTATTGTTTTAAAAATGAAATATTACCTTTTATGAGTACACACTAAAATATTTATGTTTGAAGTTACATGATTCTTTGTATGCAATTTACTTCAAATAATAAAGCAAAAGACACGTAGGTGGGGTATCCTAGTATTTCTAATGTTTAGGTATGTTCAAGATTCTTTGTAATAAAAACAGGAAGCTATTATCTACAAAAAAAATCTTCTTTAGTGTCTCAGTCACACTCCATACTTTGTACTCTTAAGAAAAAACTTAGAATATTCTATTGCTATTGTTTGTCTTTTATGCTAGACTATAGGTTTCATTGGAGAAGGAAATGGCAATCCATTCCAGTACTATTGCCTGGAAAATCCCATGAACAGAGGAGCCTGGTAGGCTACATTCTGTGGGGTCTCAAAGAGTCAGACATGACTGAGCAACTTCACTTCACTTCACATAGGTTTCATAGTGGAAAAAGCTATGTTAATTTTGCTCATTCATGTGTGTGTGCTCAGTTGCTCAGTCATGTTCGACTCTTTGTGACCCCATGGACTGTAGTCCACCAGGCTCCTCTGTCCATGGAATTTTCCAGACAAGAATACTGGAATGGGTTGCCATTTCCTCCTCCCGGTGACCTTGTGAACCCAGGGAGTGAACCCATGTCTCCTGCATGTCTTGTACTGGCAGGTGGATTCTTTGCCACTGAGCCACCTGAGAAGCCTGCTCACCCATGTACGCACAGCAATTAGCATGATGACTATGAAAATTTGGGGGCCTTACAAAATATTGATTGTTTTAATACATTTATGAAAAATCAATATAAGTACAATAATTTTTGATGGGGTCCTTGACATTGAAATTTGGAAACAGATATATGGGATGATGGACTTAACATTGTCCCAAGGAACAGCCTTACTTCTCCTCTTTGCCAACATTATATTAGAGACCACATCAAATGTGACTGGTTAAAACTCAAATAAACCAACAGTTGGTTCTGTTTGTACTACCCTGTGGAAGCAATTCCAAAATGGCTCTTATTTCTTGTCAATATTTATTTTATATTATAGCAAGTATTGCATCTTCAGACCATAGTATCCTGCCTCTTTAAATACTGAACAATCTTTGTCTCATACAAACTGTAAAACCTGATAAATAGCCTGGTTCCATGCAGAGGCCCACTTTCACAGATGATTCGTAGAAGGACAGACTTTAGAAACTGGTCAAATAAGGCAGCATTGAGGATTCCAAATTTCCACTGGCCCCTTAATAAATTAAGCTTTTTAAAAAAAATTTTTTTTTTTTTTGTATTGATCTCAGTAACTTGGCAGAATTTCCACCCCATTTTTTCACTTTTTCCTTCCTTTCAGTAAAGCATCAGGGATTCTTGCCTGATGTTAAGTATAGAGTTATGATAAATACATTAAAATTTCAATGCT
This sequence comes from Bos taurus, assembly GCF_002263795.3. NCBI lineage: Eukaryota > Metazoa > Chordata > Mammalia > Artiodactyla > Bovidae > Bos > Bos taurus. The sequence goes on along the minus strand of NC_037338.1, from coordinate 53,249,917 downwards.
CATTTCCCTCATGGCTTATAACTCAAAGATCTAGGCAGAAGGATTAGATATAGTCTTGGCAATGTGAGGGACTTTAAGAGGCAAGTCATTGAATCTTTCTGAAAACCACACTGCTCCCTAATAGGACACTTCTTCACTCTCTATTCCAAATAAAATCACTTCCTTCAGGGAGAATTTTTTGTCCTTTATGTCCACTCTCTCCTATACACAATTTCTGAGTTACTACTCCAACAACACTGACCTAGAATTTTGCCTCTGCAACATGGAGCTGGGGGGATGAGGAAGGCTGCTTATTTTGCCCTCCTGGAGAGATATTGTAGCCCTTGACTGAGACCTGAGAAGAGAGGAAACTACAATCTCTTGACCACATCTTCCTAAAATGGAGCATATGCAGAGAGAAATAAACAGGAGGAGTGAATATTGGTGATGAGTCACATATTAATGTCCTTCTTATTGATAAGTTACCATGGGGTTGGCCAAAAGCTCTTTTGGATTTTTCCATTACATGGTATGAAAAAACAGAATTAACTTTTTGATCAAACCAGGTAGATTTTTTTCCCCATAATTTGGTTCATCTGTAGATATAAATAAATATTTTCACCAGTTATGACTATTTCAATTGAGAACTATTTTACAGAGCACCAAATACTCCATTGCCTGGAACAGAATCTCCAATCAGTGATGGATCGATTACCGTCTGGTCCTTCCTTTAACCTAGGGACAAACTTTCATTAAAAGTAGTTCACAAAGCCCTGACTGTGTAGAAATATAAGAAAAAAAAAATTTATGGAATAGCACACTGCTTGACTCTAGTTATTTATTAAATTTAAAATAAGTTTATTTTCATCACATGTTTCCTGATTTCCCACAATGGCTTCAATTGCTGGTAGTATACACACTTCTTATTTCTTATGGTAGAGATCATTTTTCACTTTTCTTTGTTGTTATTATTTAATATTCAATTTTGTTCATACCTGAATGGTCTAGTGATTTTCCTTACTTTCTTCAACTTAAGTCTGAATTTGACAATAAGGAGTTCATGATCTGAGCCACAGTCAGCTGCCAGTCTTGTTTTTGATGACTTTATAGAGCCTCTCCATCTTTGGCTGCAAATAATATAATCAATCTGATTTCGGTATTGACCAACTGATGATATCCATGAATAGAGTCTTCTCTTGTGCTGTTGGAAGAGGGTGTTTGCTATGACCAGTGTGTTCTCTTAGGAAAACTATGTTAGCCTTTGGCCTGCTGTTTTGTATTCCAAGGCCAAATATGCTTGTTACTCCAGGTGTTTCTTGACTTCCTACTTTTGCATTCCAGTCCCCTATAATGAAAATGACATCTTTTTGAGGTGTTAGTTCTAGAAGGTCTTCATAGATCTGTTCAACTTCAGCTTCTTCAGCATTACTAGACAGGGGATAGACTTGGATTACTATGTTACTGAATGGTTTGGCTTGGAAATGAACAGGGATCATTCTGTCGTTTTTGAGATTGCATCCAAGTACTGCATTTCAGAATCTTTTGTTGACTATGATGGCTACTCCATTTCTTCTAAAGGATTCTTGCCCACAGTAGTAGATATAATGGTCATCTGAATTAAATTCACCCATTTCAGCCCATTTTAGTTCGCTGATTCCTGAAATGTCAATGTTCACTCTTCAACTCCTGTTTGACCTAATAATCCAGGTTCCTATGCAATATTGCTCTTTAGAGCATTAGACTTTACTGTCATCACCAGTCACATCCACAACTGGGTGTTGTTTTTGCTTTGGCTCCATCTCTTCATTCTTTCTGAAGTTATTTCTGCACTGTTCTCCAGTAGCATATCGGGCACCTACCAACCTGGGGAGTTCATCGTTTAGTGTCTTAACTTTTTGCCTTTCCATACTGTTCATGGGGTTCTCAAGGCAAGAATACTGAAGTGGTTTGCCATTCCCTTCTCCAGTGGACCACATTTTGTCAGAACTCTCCACCATGACCATCCATCTTGGGTGGCCCTCCAAGACATGGCTTATAGTTTCATTGAGTTAGACAAGGCTGTGGTCCATGTGATCAATTTGGTTAGGTTTCTGTGATTGTGGTTTTCATTCTGTCTGCCCTCATATGGATAAGGATAAGAGGCTTATGGAAGCTTCCTAAAGAGAGAGACTAACTGAGGGAGAAACTGGGTCTTGTTCTGATGGTTGGGGCCATGGTCAGTAAATCTTTAATCCATTTTTCCCTTGATGGGTGGGCATGTATTCCCTCTCTCTTGTTTGGCCTGAGGCCAAAATATGGTGAAGCTAATGCAGATAACAGTGACCTCTTTCAAACAGTCCCATGTGCCCACTGTTGTGCTCAGTGCCCCTGACCCTGTGAACAGGCCACCTTCGACCCATGCCTCCACTGGAGACTCCTAGACCCTCACAGGCAAGTCTGGGTCAGTCTCTTGTGGGGTTACTGCTCATTTCTTCTGGGTCCTGATATTCATAAGGTTCTTTCTGCCCTCCAAGTGTCTGTTTTCCCCATCCTGTCTATATTCTGGAGACTTAATGGAGGGGTCAGTGGTGACCTCCTCCAAGACAGCTTATGCTATACCCAGGTATGCTTCACCCAGAGCCCCTGCCACTGTGGCTGGCCACTGCAGACCCATACCTTTGCAGGAGGCACTCAAACACAGTTTGGGCTCAGTCTCTGTGTGGGGTCCCCGGGTTCTGGTATGCACAAGGTTTGTTTGAGCCTTCTGAGTATCTCTGGAGGGTAAAGAGTTTTATCCTAAACTTGATTTTGCCCCTCCTACCATCTTCCTAGGGCTTCTCCTTTGTCCTTGGATGTCGGGTATATTTTTCGGTGGAATCCAACGTTCTTCAGTTGACAGTTGTTCAGCAGTGAGTTGCAGTTTTGGCGTTCTCACAGGAGAAGATGAGCGCACATCCTTTTACTCTGCCATCTTACACCAAATGAAATCCCTTACGATTATACAGTGGAAGTGACAAACAGATTCAAGGGATTAGATCTGTTAGACAGAGTGCCTGAAGAACTATGGATGGAGGCTCATGACGTTGTACAAGAGGCAGTGATCAAGATTGGGTACTTACCAACCTGGGGAGTTCCTCTTTCAGTATCCTATCATTTTACCTTTCCCTACTATTCATGGGGTTCTCAAGGCAAGAATACTGAAATGGTTTGCAATTCCCTTCTCCAGTGGACCACATTCTGTCAGACCTCTCCACCATGAACGGTCCGTCTTAGGTGGCCCCACACGGCATGGCTTAGTTTCACTGAGTTAAACAAGGCTGTAGTCCGTGTGATCAGACTGGCTGGTTCTCTGTGATTATTGTTTCAGTTTACCTGCCCTCCCACATCACCTACCATCTAATTTGGGTTTCTGTTACCTTGGAGGTGGGGTATCTCTTCACAGCTACTCCATTAAAGCACAGCTGCTGCTCCTTACCTTGGACGAGTGGCCCCTCCTGACCTTGAATGTGCAGTAGCTCCTCTCAGCCCTCCTGCACCCACGCAGCCTCCATTCCTTGGACATGGGGTTGCTCCTCTTGTCTGCAGCCCGTGACCTCAGACATGGAATAGCTGCTCTTGGCTGCCATCCCTGACCTCAGACGTTGGGTCGCTCCTCTCACCCATGAATCAAGGCAAATTGGAAGCGGTCAAATGAGATGGCAAGAGTGAACATAGACATTCTAGGAATCAGTGAACTAAAATGGACTGGAATGGGTGAATTTAACTCAGATGACCATTATGTCTACTACTGTGGGCAGGAATCCCTCAGAAGAAATGGAGTAGCCATTATGGTCAACAAAAGAGTCCAAAATGCAGTACTTGGATGCAATCCTACAAAAGACAGAATGATCTCTGTTTTTAAGGCAAACCATTCAATATCACAGTAATCCAAGTCTATGCCCTAACCAGAAATGCTGAAGAAGCTGAAGTTGAACGGTTCTATGAAGACCTACAAGAACTTTTAGAACTAACACCCCAAAAAGATGTCCTTTTCATTAGAGGGGACTGGAATGCAAAAGTAGGAAGTCAAGAAACACCTAGAGTAATAGGCATATTTGGCCTTTGAGTACAGAATGATGCAGGGCAAGGCTAATAGAGTTTTTCCAAGAAAATGCACTGATCATAGCAAACACCCTTTTCCAACAACACAAGAGAAGCCTCTACACATGGACATCACCAGATGGTCAACATCGAAATCAGATTGATTATATTCTTTGCAGCCAAAGATGGAGAAGCTCTATACCATCAGCAAAAACAAGACTGGGAGCTCACTGTGGCTCAGATCATGAACTCTTTATTACCAAATTCAGACTTAAATTGAAGAAAGTAGGGAAAACCACTAGATAATTCAGGTATGACCTAAATCAAATCCCTTATGATTATACAGTGGAAGTGAGAAATAGATTTAAGGGACTAGATCTGATAGAGTGCCTGATGAACTATGGACAGAGGTTCGTGACATTGTACAGGAGACAGGGATCAAGACCATCCCCATGGAAAAGAATTGCAAAAAAGCAAAATGGCTGTCTGGGGAGGCCTTACAAATAGCTGTGAAAAGAAGAGAAGGGAAAAGTAAAGGAGAAAAGGAAAGATATAAGAATCTGAATGCAGAGTTCCAAAGAATAGCAAGGAGAAATAATTAAGCCCAATGGCACCCCACTCCAGTACTCTTGCCTGGAAAATCCCATGGACAGAGGAGCCTGGTAGGCTGCAGTCCATGGGGTCGCTAAGAGTCGGACACGACTGTGGGACTTCACTTTCACTTTTCTCTTTCATGCATTGGAGAAGGAAATGGCAACCCACTCCAGTATTCTTGCCTGGAGAATCCCAGGGACGGCGGAGCCTGGTGGGCTGCCATCTATGTGGTCACACAGAGTCAGACACGACTAAAGCGACTTAGCATCGCAGAGCATAACAGTGATCAATGCAAAGATATAGAGGAAAACAACAGAATAGGAAAGACTAGAGATCTTTTCAAGAAAATTAGAAATACAAAGGGAACGTTTCATGCAAATGGGCTCCATAAAGGATAGAAATTATATGAACCTAACAGAAGGCAATGGCACCCCACTCCAGTACTTTTGCCTAGAAAATCCCATGGACAGAGGAGCCTGGTAGGCTGCAGTACATTGGGTCGCTAGAGTCAGATATGACTGAGCGACTTCACTTTCACTCTGCACTTTAATACATCGGAGAAGGAAATGGCAACCAACTCCTGTGTTCTTGCCTGGAGAATCCCAGGGACGGGAAGCCTGGTGGGCTGCCATCTATGGGGTCACACAGAGTCAGACACGACTAAAGCAATGCAGCAGCAACAGAAGCAGAAGTTATTCAGAAGAGGTGACAAGAATACACAGAAGAACTGTACAAAAAATCTTCATGACCAAGATAATCATGATGTGTGATAATTCACCTAGAGCCAGACATCCTGGAATGTGAAGTCATGTGGGCCTTAGAAAGCATCACTACAAACAAAGCTAGTGGAGGTGATGGAATTCCAGTTGAAATATTTCAAATCCTGAAAGATGATGCTCTGAAAGTGCTGCACTAGTATGCTAGAAAATTTGGAAAACTCAGTAGTGGCCACAGGACTGGAAAAGGTTATTTCAATCCAATCCCAAAGAAAGGCAATGCCAAAAGAATGCTCAAACTACCGCACAATTGCACTCATCTCACACGCTAGTAAAATAATGCTCAAAATTCTCCATGCCAGGCTTCAGCAATACATGAACCCTGAACTTTCAGATGTTCAAGTTGCTTTTAGAAAAGGCAGAGATCAAATTACCAACATCCAGTAGATCATCAAAAAAGCAAGAGAGTTCCAGAAAAATATTTATTTCTGCTTTATTGACTATGCCAAAACCTTTGACTGTGTGGATCCCAATAAACTGTGGAAAATTCTTCAAGAGATGGGAATACCATACCACCTGACCTGCCTCTTGAGAAACCTATATGCAGGTCAGGAAGCAAAAGTTACAACTGAATGTGGAACAACAGACTGTTTCCAAATTGGGAAAGGAGTACGTCAAGGCTGTATATTATCACCCTGCTTATTTAACTTATATGCAGAGTACATCATGAGAATAGCTGGGCTGGAAGAAGCACAACTGGAATCAAGATTGCCTGGAGAAATATCAATAACCTCAGATATGCAGATGACACCACCCTTAAGGCAGAAAGTGAATAGGAACTAAAAAGCCTCCTTTGACGAAAATGAAAGTGGAGAATGAAAAAGTTGGCTTAAATCTAAATCTTCAGAAAATGAAGATCATGGCATCTGGTTCCATCACTTCATGGGAAATAGATGGGGAAACAGTGGAAACAGTGTCAGACTTTATTTTTTTGGTCTCCAATATCACTGTAGATGGTGACTGCAGCCATGAAATTAAAAAAAAAGGAAAGTTATGACCAACCTAGGTAGCATATTAAAAAGTAAAGACAACCATTGTCAACAAAGGTCCGTCTAGTCAAGGCTATGGTTTTTCCAGTGGTCATGTCTGGATGTGAGAGTTGGACTATGAAAAAAGCTGAGCACCGAAGAATGGATGCTTTTGAACTGGTGTTGGAGAAGACTCTTGAGAGTCCTCTGGACTGCAAGGAGATCCAACCAGTCCATCCTAAGGGAGATCAGTCCTGGGTGTTCATTGGAAGGACTGATGTTGAAGCTGAAACTCCAATACTTTGTCCACCTCATGTGAAGAGTTGATTCATTGGAAAAGACCCTGATGCTGGGAGGGACTGGGGTCAGGAGGAGAAGGGGATGACAGAGGATGAGATGGCTGGATGGCATCACTGACTCGATGGACATGAGTTTGAGTAAACTTTGGGAGTTGGTGATGGACAGGGAGGCCTGGCATGCTGCGATTCATGGGGTCGCAAAGAGTCAGACACGACTGAGTGACTGAACTTAACTGAACTGATCAAGATTATCCCCCAAAAAAGGAAATGCAAAAAGGCAAAATGGTTGTCTGAGAAGGCCTTACAACTAGCAAAGAAAAGAAGTGAAACAAAAGGCAAGGAGAAAAGGAAAGATATACATATTTGAATGCAGAGTTCCAAAGAATAGCAAGGAGAGATAAGAAAGCCTTCCTCCATGATCAATGCAAAGAAATACAGGAAAACAATACAACGAGAAAGGCTCTAGATTTCCTCAAGAAAATTAGAGGTACCAAGAGAACATTTCATGCAAAAATGGGCACAATAAAGAACAGAAATGGTATGGATCTAACAGAAGTATAAAACATTATGAAGAGGTGGGAAGAATACACAAAATAACAAATCAAAAAAAGATTGTGATCCAGATAATCATGAAGGTGTGATCACTCACCTAAAACCAGATATCCTGGAATGTGAAATGAAGTGGGCCTTAGGAAGTATGACTATGAACAAAGCTAGTTGTGGTGATGGAATTCCAGTTGAACTATTTCAAATCCTAAAATATGATGCTGTGAAAGTGCTGCACTCAATATGCCAGCAAATTTGAAAAACTCAGCAGTAGTCACAGGACAGGATAAGGTAAGCTTTCATTCCAATCCCAAAAAAAAGGCAATGCCAAAGTATGTTCAAACTACTGCACAATGGCACTCATCTCACACACTAGGAAAGTAATGACCACGATTCTCCAAGCCAGGCTTCAACAGTACCTGAACCATGACCTTTCAGATGTTCAAACTGGATTTTTAAAAGGCAGCAGAACCAGAGATGGAATTGACAACATCCTCTGGATCATCAAAAAAAGCAAGAGAGTTCCAGAAAAACATCTACCTCTCCTTTATTGACTATGCCAAAGCCTCTGACTATGTGGATCAGAACAAACTGTGGAAAATTTTTAAAAAGATGAGAGCACCCGACCACCTGATTTGCCTCCTGAGAAATCTGTATGCAGGTAAAGAAGCACAGTTAGAACTGGACACGGAACAGCAGACTGGTTCCAAATAGGGAAAAGAATACATCAAGGCTGTATATTGTCACCCTGCTTATTTAACTTCTATGCAGAGTACATCATGCAAAACGCCAGGCTGGATGAAGCACAAGCTGGAGTCAAGACTGCTGGAAGAAATATCAATAACCTCAGATATTAAGATGACACTACCTTAATGGCAGAAAGTGAATTAGAACTAAGGAGCCTCTAGATGAAAGTGAATGAGGATAGTGAAAAAGTTGGCTTAAAACTCAACATTCATAAAAGTAAGATCATGGCAAATAGATGGGGAAACAGTGGAAATAGTGAGATACTTTATTTTCTTGGACTCCAAAATCACTGTAGATGGTGACTGCAGCAATCCAAATTTAAAGATGCTTGCTCCTTGGAAGAAAAGTAATGACCAAACCAGCCAGCATATTAAAAAGCATAGACACTAATTTGCCAGCAAAGGTCCATCTAGTCAAATCTATGGATTTTCCAGTAGTCTTGTATGGATGTGAGAGTTGGACTGTAAAGAAAGCTGAGCATCTTGGAAGTTGGAAGTTCAGTCCACCAACTGGGCACAGTTGGAAGTTCAGTTCAGTTCAGTCACTCAGTCGTGTCCCACTTGTTATGACCCCATGAACCATAGCATGCCAGGCTTCCCTGTCCATACTCTGTTCCTGGAGTCCACCCACACCCATGTCCATTGAGTCGGTGATGCCATCCAACCATCTCATCCTCTGTTGTTCCCTTCTTCTCCTGACCTCAATCTTTCCCAGCATCAGGGTTTTTTCAAATGAATTAGCTCTTCACATCAGGTGGCCAAAATATTGGAGTTTCAGCTTCAACATTAGTCCTTCCAATGAACACCCAGGACTGATCTCCTTTAGGATGGACTGGTAGGTTCTCCTTGCAGTCCAAGGGGCTTTCAAGAGTCTTCTCCAGAAGATGGTGGAGAAATAGGATGGGAAGATCACTTTCTCCCCCACAAATTCATCAAAAGAACATTTGAATGCTGATGTTCAATTCCACAAAACAGCTTCTGAATGCCAGCAGAGGACACCAGGCACCCAAAAAAGCAGCCCATTGTCTTCAAAAGGAGGTAGGAAAAATATAAAAGACAAAAAGAGAAACAAAAGAGGTAGGGATGGAGTTCCATCCCAGGAAGGGAGTCTTAAAAAAGAGAGACATTTTCAAACACCAGGAAACACTCACTGCTGAGTCTGTGGCGAGCATTGGAACCACAGAGGGCAACATAACTGGGAGGAAAAATAAATAATTAAAACCCAGAGATTACATGACCAATGGTAACTCCCCCATTGGAGAAGCAGCGCAGATGTCTGTATTCGCCACTAGCAAGCAGGGGCTGGGCAGGGAGGCGCAGGCTGCATTGCTTAGCGTAAGGACTGGGCCTGAACGCCCCAAAGGCAATCTGAAGGAATTAACTTGGGCTAGCAAAACAGGCTGTGGGATAGCTACCACAGAAAAAGCCCTAACCTAAGACGCCACCAGGCCCGCTCACAGAACAAAGGACTGACTAGAGCTACATGAAAAGCCCTAACCTAAGACACCATCAGGCCCACTCACAGAACACAGGACTGAGCAGAGCTAGCCAGCTGCAGACCATCCCCCTCTGGTGACAGGTAGCCAGAGCCAGAAGAGGGCAATTGCAACCCCAGAGAGGCATTATCTACCAAACTGCAAGTAGGCTTTGTTGCTAACTAAGACTTCTTGGGATTCTGGATGGTCAGCATCCGCCTGAGAAGGTGTGCCAGTTTTACACCCAGAAAACCAAGCAGCAGAGAAGGGGGAGGCGATAAGTCACAGCAACCATGCTCACCAAACACCTGGTCACCTGAGCTGCTTGGACCTGGGAAGGGCACAAAACGCAGGCCCAACCAAGTCTGCACCTCTGAGGACTACCCGAGTACCTAAACCTGAGTGGCTTAGACCTGGGAAGTGCATACAACCCACGGCCAGCCTCAGACAGTTCCCTGCAGAGCAACCTAGAGCCTAAGCAGTGTTGACAGGAAAAGCACACACGCCATGAGCAGGGGCAAACCCAGTGTGGCAGTGACACTGCGAGCACACACCAGTGTTATTTGCTTGCAGCGTCCCTCCCTCCCCACAGCACGACTGAACAAGCGAGCCTAAAAACTGTCCACCAATGCCCCCTTGTGTCAGGGCAGAAATTAGACACTGAAGAGACCAGCAAATAGATGAAGCTAAAACAGAGGGATCATCGTTGAAAGTGACAGGTGCAATAGATTAAAACCCTGTAGTTAGTACCAACTACACAGGAAGGGCAGAGAAGGCAATGGCACCCCACTCCAGTACTCTTGCCTGGAAAATCCCATGGACGGAGGAGCCTGGTAGGCTGCAGTCCATGGGGTCGTTGAGGGTAGGACATGACTGAGCGACTTCACTTTCACTTTTCACTTTCAGGCATTGGAGAAGGCAATGACAACACACTCCAGTGTTCTTGCCTGGAGAATCCCAGGGACAGGGGAGCCTGGTGGGCTGCCGTCCATGGGGTCGCACAGAGTCAGACACGACTGAATCGACAGGCAGCAGCAGCAGCACACAGGAAGGGGCCTATAGATCTTGAGAAATATAAGCTGGATCAAAGAACTATCCAAAAATGGACCGACCCCCACACTGCCCACAACAACACCAGATAAAGTCCTAGATATATTTTTATTATTTTTACTATCATTCTTTATTTTTTTAAGTCCTCTATTACTCCTTTAACTTTCATTTTTATAACCTACTATTACTTTGCAAAAAAAAAAAAAAAAGAGAGAGAGACCCTATTATTTAAAGCACACTTCATATATATATATATATATAATATATATATATATATATATATATTATAATTTTTGTGACTTTGTTTTTTTTATTTAATATTGTATTTTTTAAAATCCAACCTCTACTCTAGATTTTTAATCTTTGCTTTTTGGTGTTTGTTATCAATTTTGTATCTTTAAGAACCCAATCTTCATTACCCATTTTTCCTTGGGAGCTAGATTACTGGCTTGACTGCTCTATTCCCCTTTGGACTCTCCTTTTTCTCCACCAGGTCGCCTCTATCTCCTCCCTCCACCTTCTCTTCTCTACCCAACTCTGTGAATCCCTTTGTGTGTTCCAGATGGTGGAGAACATTTAGGGAACTGATTACTGGCTGGATCTGTCTCTCTCCTTTTTATTCCCCCCTTTATCCTCCTGGCCACCTTTGTCTCCTTCCTTCCTCTTCTCTTCTCTGTATAACTCTGTGAACATCTCTGAGCAGTCCAGACTGTGGAGCACACATAAGGAAGTGATTACTGGCTAGCTTGCTCTCTCCTCTTTTGATTCCACCTCATCTCATTCAGGTCACCTCTATCTCTCTCCTCCCACTTCTCTTCTCCATGTAACTCTGTGAACCTCTCTGGGCATCCTTCACTGTGGAGAAACTTTTCATCTTTAACCTAGATGAAAACATCTACAGTGCTGTATAGATGGAGAAGTCTTGAGGCTACTGTAAAAATAAGACTGAAAACCAGAAGCAGGAGGCTTAGGTCCAAATCCTGAGAACACCAGAGAACTCCTGACTCCAAGGAACATTAATCGACAGGAGTTCATCAAACAGCTCCATACCTACACTGAAACCAAGCACCACCCAAGGACCAACAAGTTCCAGAGCAAGACATACTACACAAATTCTCCAGCAACACAGGAACACAGCCCTGAACTTCAATATACAGGCTGCCCAAAGTCACTCCAAACCACTGACATCTCATAACTCATTACTGGACACTTCATTGCACTCCAGAGAGAAGAAATCCAGCTCCACCCACCAGAACACCGACACAAGCTTCCCTAACCAGGAAACCTTGACAAGCCACCAGTCCAACCCCACCCACAGCGAGGAAACTCCACAATAAAGAGAACTCCACAAACTGCCAGAATACAGAAAGGCTACCCCAAACACAGCAATATAAACAAGATGAATAGACAGGAATATCCAGCAGGTAAAGGAACAGGATAAATGTCCTCCAAACCAAACAAAAGAGGAAGAGATAGGTAATCTACCTGACAAAGAATTCTGAATAATGATAGTGAAAATGATCCAATATCTTGAAAACAAAATGGAATCACAGATAAATAGCCTAGAGACAAGGATTGAGAAGATGTTAGAAAGGTTTAACAAGGACCTAGAAGAAATAAAAAAGAGTCCATATAGAATGAATAATGCAATAAATGAGATCAAAAACACTCTGGAGGGAAGAAATAGTAGAATAAGAGGCAGAAGGCAGGATTAGTGAGGTAGAAGAAGAATGGTAGAAATAAGTGAATCAGAGAGGAAAAAGGAAAAATGAATTAAAAGAAATGAAGACAATCTCAAAGACCTCTGGGACAATATTAAACACCCTAACATTCGATTCATAGGAGTCCCAGAAGAAGAAGACAAAAGAAAGATCATGAGAAAATACTTGAGGAGATAATAGTTGAAAACTTGCCTAAAATGGGGGAGGAAAAAATCACCCAAGTCCAAGAAACCCAGAGAGTCCCAAACAGGATAAACCAAGGCGAAACACCCCAAGACACATATTAATAAAATTAACAAAGATCAAACACAAAGAATAAATATTAAAAGCAGCAAGGGAAAAACAATGAATAACACACAAGGGGATTCCCACAAGGATAACAGCTGATCTTTCAATAGAAACTCTTCAAGCCAGGAGGGAATGGCAGGACATACTTAAAGTGATGAAAGAAAATAACCTACAGCCCAGATTATTGTACCCAACAAGGATCTCATTCAAATATGAAGAAGAAATCAAAAGCTTTACAGACAAGCAAAAGCTGAGAGAATTCAGCACCACCAAACCAGCTCTCCACCAAATGCTAAAGGATCTTCTCTAGACAGGAAACACAAAATAGGTGTATAAACTTGAACCCAAAACAATAAAGTAAATGGCAATGGGATCATACTTATCAATAATTACCTTAAACTTAAATGGGTTTAATGCCCCAACCAAAAGACAAAGCCTGGCTGAATGGTTACCAAAACAAGACCCCTATATATGTTGTCTACAAGAGACCCACCTCGAAACAAGGGACACATACAGACTCAAAGTGAAGGGCTGGAAAAAAGATATTCCACACAAACAGAGACCAAAAGAAAGCAGGAGTAAAAATGATTATATCAGATAAAATAGACTTTAAAACAAAGGCTGTGAAAAGAGACAAAGAAGGACACTACATAATGATCAAAGGATAAATCCAAGAAGAACATATAACAATTATAAATATATATGCACCCAACATAGGAGAACCACAATATGTAAGACAAATGCTAACAAGTATGAAACGGGAAATTAACAATAACACAAAAATAGTGGGAGACTTTAATACCCCACTTATACCTATGGATAGATCAACTAAACAGAAAATTAACAAGGAAACCCAAACTTTAAATGATACAATAGACCAGTTAGACCTAATTGATATCTATAGGACATTTCACTCCAAAACAATGAATTTCACCTTTTTCTCAAGCACACACGGAATCTTCTCCAGAATAGATCACATCCTGGACCATAAATCTAGCCTTGGTAAATTAAAAAAAAATAAATGCAATCATTCCAAGCATCTTTCCTGATCACAATGCAGTAATATTAGATCTCAATTACAGGAGAAAAAAATATTAAAATGTTCAACATATGGAGGCTGAACAACATGCTGCTGAATAACCAACAAATCACAGAAGAAATCAAAAAAGAAATCAAAATATGCATAGAAACCAATGAAAGTGAAAACACAACAACCCAAAACCTGTGGGACACTGTAAAAGCAGTGTTAAGGGAAAGGTTCATAGAAATACAGGCATACCTCGAGAAACAAGAAAAAAGTCAAATAAATAACCTAACTCTACACCTAAAGCAACTAGAAAAAGAAGAAATGAAGAACCCCAGGATTAAGAGAAGGAAAGAAATCTTAAAAATTAGGACAGAAATAAATGCAAAAGAAACAAAAGAGACCCTAGCAAAAATCAACAAAGCCAATAGCTGGTTCTTTGAGAGTATAAACAAAATTGACAAACCATTAGCCAAACTCATCAAGAAACAAAGGGAGAAAAATCAAATCAATAAAATTAGAAATGAAAATGGAGAGATCACAACAGACAACACAGAAATACAAAGGATCATAAGAGACTACTATCAACAATTATATGCCAATAAAATGGACAACTTGGAAGAAATGGACAAATTCTTAGAAAAGGACAACTTTCCAAAACTGAACCAGGAAGAAATAGAAAATCTTAAGACCCATTACAAGCACGGAAATTGAAACTGTAATCAGAAATCTTCCAGCAAACAAAAGCCCAAGACCAGACAGCTTTACAGATGAATTCCACCAAAAATTTAGAGAAGAGCTAACACCTATCCTACTCAAACTCTTCCAGAAAATTGAAGATGAAGGTAAACTTCCAAACTCATTCTATCAGGGCACCATCACCCTAAACCAAAACTTGACAAAGATGCCACAAAAGAAGAAAACTAAAGGCAATATCACTGATAAACATAGATGCAAAAATCCTTAACAAAATTCTAGTAATCAGAATCCAACAACACATTAAAAAGATCATACATCATGACCAAGTGGGCTTTATCCCAGGGATGCAAGGATTCTTCAATATCTGCAAATCAATCAACATAATACACCACATTAAAAAATTGAAAAATAAAAGCCATATGATTATCTCAATAGATGCAGAGAAAGCCTTTGAAAAAATTCAACATCCATTTATGATAAAAACTCTTCAGAAAGCAGGAATAGAAGGAACATACTTCAACATAATAAAAGCTATATATGACAAACCCACAGCAAACATTATCCTCAATGGTGAAAAATTGAAAGCGTTTCCCCTAAAGTCAGGAACAAGACAAGTGTGCCCACTTTCACCACTACTATTCAACATAGTTTTGGAGGTTTTGGCACAGCAATCAGAGCAGAAAAATTAAAAAAGGAATCCAAATTGGATAAGAAGTAAAACTCCCACTGTTTGCAGATGACATGATCCTCTACATAGAAAACCCTAAAGACTCCACCAGAAAATTACTAGAGCTAATCAATTAATATAGTAAAGTTGCAGGATATAAAATCAACACACAGAGATCCCTTGCATTCCTATACACTAATAATGAGAAAATAGAAAGAGAAATTAAGGAAACAATTCCATTCACCATTGCAATGAAAAGAATAAAATGCTTAGGAATATATCTACCTAAAGAAACAAAAGATTTATATATAGGAAACTATAAAACACTGGTGAAAGAAATCAAACAGGACACTAAGAGATGGAGAAATATACCATATTCATGGATCAGAAGAATCAATATAGTGAAAATGAGTATACAGCCCAGAGTTTCTCATGATATACTCTGCATATAAGTTAAATAAGCAGGGTGACAATATACAGCCTTGACATACTCTTTTCCTATTTGGAAACAGTCTGTTGTTCCATGTCCAGTTCTAACTGTTGCTCCGTGACCTGCATGCAGGTTTCTCAAGAAGCAAGTCAGGTGGTCTGGTATTCCCATCTCTTTCAAAATTTTCCACAAGTTATTGTTATCCACACAGTCAAAGACTTTGGCATAATCAATAAAGCAGAAATAAATGTGTGTGTGTGTGTGTGTGTGTGTGTGTGTGTGTGTGTGTGTGTGTCTGTGTCTGTGTTTTCTGGAACTCTCTTGCTTTTTGGATGATTCAGAGGATGTTGAAAATTTGATATCTGGTTTCACTCCCTTTTCTAAAACCCATTCTGAACATCTGGAAGCTCACGGTTCATGTATTGGTGAAGTCTGCCTTGGAGAATTTTAAGCAAAAATTTATTAGCGTGTGAGAAAAGTTCAAATGTGCGATACTTTGAGGATTCTTTGTCATTACCTTTCTTTGGGATTGGAGTGAAAACTGACCTTTTCCAGTCCTGTGGCCACTGCTGAGTTTTCCAAATTTTCTGGCATACTGAGTGCAGCACTTTCATAGCATCATCTTTCAGGATTTGAAATAGCTCAACTGGAATTCCATCACCTCCACTAGCTTTGTTCATAGTGGTGCTTCCTAAGGCCCACTTGACTTCACATTCCAGGATGTCTGGCTCTAGGTGATTGATCGTACCATTGTGATTATCTGGATTGTGAAGATTTTTTTTCTTTATACAGTTCTTCTGTGTATTTTTGCCACCTGTTCTTAATATCTTCTGCTTCTGTTAGGTTCCTAATATTTCTATCCTTTATTGACCCATCTTTGCATAAAATATTCCCTTGGTATCTCTAATTTTCTTGAAGAGATCTCTCGTCTTTCTCATTTTATTGCTTTCCTCTATTTCTTTGCATTGATCGCTGAGGAAGGCTTTCACAAACAATAAATAAGCCAAGAAAGAGGATGAGAGTGGCTACAGATATGTTGGCTTAATCAGCTGGAGTGTTGGTGTTGTCAACAATTGAGATGAATCTCAGTTTAAGGCGTACCCCTATTAAACATCAGTATGCACCTATTATAGAGAATGAGGTGTAATAACAATAATTTAAAAGGGGGACTGTGGAAGAAATACATAACTTTTGGGACGGTTGGTGCACAGATGACATTTAAAACTATGAGAATTTAAGAGATCATCCAGGTAGTGGATAAGATAAAAATAAATAAACAAACAAAGAAGTTTAAAGAATAAGATGGAGTATTTCAAAGAAAATATTTTTAGGGATAAGAAACGTAATCAGAAATATAAACAAGAGAAAGGACTCTTTTGAAATAAGAGAATCAAGAGAATGCTATGTTGTAGAAATCAACTACTGAGGAAGGCTTTCTTATCTCTCCTTGCTATTCTTTGGTACTCTGCATTCAAATGTGTATATATTTCCTTTTCTCCTTTGCTTTTTGCTTCCTTTCTTTTCACAGATATTTTTAAGGCCTCCTCAGACAGCCATTTTGCTTTTTTGCATTTCTTTTTCTTGGGGATGGTCTTGATTCCTGTCTCCTGTACAATGTCATGAACCTCCATCCATAGTTCATCAGGTACTCTATCAGATCTAGTCCCTTAAATCTATTTATCACTTCTACTGTATAGTCATAAGGGATTTGATTCAAGTCATACCTGAATGGTCTTTTGGTTTTCTCCACTTTCTTCAATTTCAGTCTGAATTTAAGGACTGGTGCTAAAGCTGAAACTCCAATTTTTTGACCACCTGATGTGAAAAATTGACTTGTTGGAAAAGACCCTGATGCTGGGGAAAATTGTAGGCGGGAGTAGAAAGGGAAGACAGATGATGAGATGTTTGGATGGCATCACTGACTCAATAGACGTGATTTTCACCAAGCTCTGGGAGTTGATGGATAGGATATCCTGGCATGCTGCAGTCCATAGGCCACAAAGAGTTGGACATGACTAAGTGACTGAACTGATACTGATTATTTAACATAGTCATCCTGTGCTAGATTGAAATTTTCATGAAGAACAGATCCAAGGAGTTTTGTTTCTCATGGTTTTAGTTTTTATGTGTTTTGTTGTTGGTGGTTATATCATGTTACCAACTAATATGGAAAATATATCTAAAAGATCTGAGTAAATATATATTAAAAGAGTGAATGAGTAAATGGAGAAAGCAAATCTCTGACACAGTTGTTTATAAGTCGCCATAAAATTTGGTTTTTGAAGTTAGTTTAACCAGTTTTATAATCCTAACCTAGACAGTGTATTAAAAAGCAGAGTCATGACTTTCCTGACAAAGGTCCATATAGTCAAAACTATGTTTTTTCCAGTAGTCATGTACAGATGTGACTCACATGTACAGATGTGAGTATTGAACCATAAAGGAAGCTGGGCACCAAAGAATTGATGCTTTCAAACTGTGGTGCTATAGAAGACTCTTGCATTCCTTGGACTGCAAGGAGATCAAACGAGTCAATCAAAATGGAAATCAACCCTGAATACAATTGGGAAGGACTGATGGTGATGCTGAAGCTCCAATATTTTGGCTACCTGATGCAAACAGCTGACCCATTGGAAAACACTCTGATCCTGAGAAAGATTGAGGGCAGTAGGAGAAGTGGGCAACAGAGGTTGAGGTAGTTGGATGCCATCATTGACTCAATGGACATGAGTTTGAGCAAACTCTGAGAGACAGTGAAGGACTAGGAAGCTTCCATGCTCCCATCTATGGGGTCTCAAGGAGTCAGGCATGACTAAGCAACTGAACAACAAATAATCCTAATAGTTAAATCCAACTAAGCTAGAATTTCTCTCTCTTCCTGCCTGTCTCCGTTTGTCTTTGGTGTTAAAAGAAATGGAAACTTGCCTATCTTTGAGACACAAGAAAACAAAGTGAATTATTTGAATCAGATCTATACTAGATTCTTAAAAAAGATTTAACCTTTTCAAGGAAGATGGATGTTTTCTTTTGGCTCACATCTTTAATCTTCACCCTGGGGTGAATAGGAGGTTTACTGGGCATGTGCAACCAGGATGAATGGGGAGCAGAGTGAGTATCTTCTCAAGGCTTTCTCATAGTGTCCAATTCTAGGTCTACGATTCCCCATTTAATGAGTATTGAAATGATGTGTAGTGTGCTGGAGAGAAAAGTTAGACAGAATATGGTTATAAATTGTTAATCAGAATAATGCTAATCAGGGTAGAAAGATAAGAAGTATCACATATAAGTCATATTATTTTGTAATGGCCAAATGTATATAGTGTGGGTATAATAATTTTTGATATACATTTGCAAGATGCCTGACCCAAGTCAGGAAAGAATTAGTTTGGGTTTTTGGATCAAAAACAATGCTCAGTGTTTGAAGTTTGTTTCAATACTGTTTACAAGTTTATGGTGAGACTTGTGTTGTTTTCTACTTAAATACTAAGTCATTAACTAAACTCTGTTTTGCTTTGTTTTTCCCTTTACTTTTAAATTGTCTTAAAGTATCTTTCCATGATTTGCTTATTTATATTTTTCCAGTGGTCATGTATGGATATGAGAGTCGGACTGTGAAGAAAGCTGAGCGCTGAAGAATTGATGCTTTTGAACTGTGGTGTTGGAGAAGACCCTTGAGAGTCCCTTGGACTGCAGGGAGATCCAACCATTCCATTCTGAAAGGAGATCCTGGGTGTTCTTTGGAAGGAATGATGCTAAAGCTGAAACTCTGGTACTTTGGCCACCTCATGCGAAGAGCTGACTCATTGGAAAAGACTCTGATGCTGGAAGGGATTGCGGGCAGAAGGAGAAAGGGACAACAGAGGATGAGATGGCTGGATGGTATCACTGACTAGATGGACGTGAGTCTGAGTGAACTCCTGGAGTTGGTGATGGACAGGGAGGCCTGGTGTGCTGCAATTCATGGGGTCGCAAAGAGTTGGACACGGCTGAGCGACTGAACTGAACTGAACTGACTGATATGTTGCCAGGGTCCAGCCCCGGTGGATCCAGGGAATTTGAAGCAGGGACGGCGTCAGCGAGGATTAGGAAACAATTGCTTAATTAAACGTTAATTAAGGATATAAAGAGTGGTTAAATAAGGATAGCTCAGCAGGAAATTCAGTGGAGAAAAGAGGCTGAATAATTCAGCCAGAAGGTGAGAGAAAGAATGACATGGGGAGACCAAGCTTTGGTGAACAAGGCCCACACTTTATTTTCCAAAGTAGTTTTTATACCTTAAGTTGTGCATAGGGGATAATGGGGGAAGGGGTAGAGTCAGCAGTAAGCCAGGCTTTCTTCCGGCAAACTTATCATATGTAAAAGTTTAGGTGATTGACATCATCTTCTGGCCCGGAGGCCTGTTAACATTTTAAGACCCTTTCTTCAGAAAACTTATTTTTCTCTGAAGGTGATTAGTCAGGCGCCACCTGCCAAAAGTATTAGATAAAGTTGCATTCCTATAGGGCAAAGGTGTGGTGGGCTATAACAAGAAAAATAATTAACTCAAGGGTCCAAGGTTACAAACATTAAAGCTACTATTTACATTCCTATACACCAATTATATTAATCAATACACTGCCAGGGACACAGTAGGTAAGGGATATGGAAACTCAGCAGCAAACATTGGCCCAAGAAGTGAAAAACCCTTCACCAATACAATTTCAAATCAATTTTTTAACTGCTCAAAGGAATCTGTATTTAGACAGTTTAGAACATCTCATGCCTCTCACAGTTGGGAGGCTCTGAACAATCACATGTGACCGGAAGAACCTATTCAAGCAGGCTAGAGGACTTCCAAAGGAGTTTGTAGGTTGAAACACAAAGTTCCTTGGTGTGATAGTGGAGCTGTAAGTTAACTCTTTTTTCAGAGAGAGGTAGTGGGGGACAGCCCCCAGTAAAGTCAGAGGTATAGGTGAAAGCACAAAGCAAAAAGTAGGCAGACTCTGGTTTTGGGGGTAGATGCTCGAGAATTTCCAGGGGAACTCCTGAGGCTTGATCCCGCCTTTGCATATGTCGAGCCCCTTCTTCATGACCTTTGCCACGGGTGGAGTTCCTCATGCTGGCTCCCGGCAATATGTCTTTAAAAAATTGCCCCATAATCTACATTGAAATTTTTGATGGAAGAGGGATGATTTACTATTTTATAAAAAGTAAGTTTTATTAATGTAATTAATGTAAAAAATTCTGTTATCACTTAACTTTGAAAACAACAGAAAATCAAGAGGGATGAGAAAAGGGGTGCTGGTCTCTGAATGTTTACATGGTGATCCTATCTACAATTAAGAAAACCATACTGAGGAATGGAATAGAAAATAACAAGCAGGTTACTATTTCTTCATCTGAATTAAAGCTTTATTCCCCCTTCATTTTCTTAGAGGGCAATTATTGCTACTTCCTACAAAATATTCTTTTGTTAGAAAAAGAAGAGAACTGATTTTTATTTTATTCCCAATGAAATATGCAGGCATGCAGAATAAAAGCACGGGCAAAAATGAGTACAATTCTGAATTCTTTCAGAGTAATTATAATACCTTAAAATTCTTATTAATCAAGGATACAAGGCATTGAGATATGTTTCCATGTTAATTTTAGCATCTAAAAATTAGCAAAAAACTCACCATATCAGACCAGAGAAATTCCCTAAGGAGACAAATTACACAGCTTTTGGTTATCTCCATTAAGCTCAGGACCATAGTTCTGTTAATTTATTACTCATAATCAAGATAAAATGTCTTCACAGCCTTCTATAAAGAACCTGGTTAAATCTCAAGTCTGGTTCTGCTAACTTGATAATTTAAATCTAAAGTTTGTTCATGCTCTTCCCTTTTCAGCCATTATTTAATGAAACTAACCTCAGTGGGACATCTTATCACCAAAGCTTAATTGCTTTGAAATTTATAGGGATACATTTAGAAATATCTAGCTCTAAGGAATTAATAAATTACTGGGAATAGCATAATTACTATTGGCATATTTTTTTTCTTTAAAGCCTGTAGCAAAAACTACATGAGCAAGTCAAATTTACCAAAATGCAACATATTTTTAAAATAATTCAGGTTAGATAATGATGCCATCTTTAGAAATTACATGTGTCAAAATTTGCACTTTATCTGCATAGTTACTTTATTTCCTGATCAGAATCACTAGGGATTTTCTTAAATATTTAGATTTGCAAACTGTGTCTTGAGATTTTCATTCAATAAAATTGTTAAGAACCATCATATTTACACTTCAGAAAGAATTCCACTGATGACTTTTAGTCCAGGAAATGTGGCATAGACCCATTTCTCCATATCTCTTCCCATTAATGCATGTATAAGCCCTGAGAATGGAGAACTTGACAACTGAGGAAAAACCTTGAAATGTGATTAGAAGGAGAACTGATTTGGGACCCTGAGAAGGTATCTTGTATCCACCTCACTGAATAGAGGATGGCCACTCAGACCCAACATTTCCTGACTTTAAACCAAGCAATAGAAAAGTAACACAGGTACATTCATTCCTTGCCATGGATTGAATGGAATGCCCCCTGAAAGCATTAGATGAGATTAACACCAGGTAAGAGAAATAGATTGAAAGCCTTTCAAAAATAAGCAGACAGGGGAAGCACTTTCATTCTTGGCCAAGCCTGAGACTCCCCTTTTTCACAAGTGAACTGAGGTGGCTAAACAGAACCACTACAAGAGCTGCAGCTACAGCAAGTGGCTTGGGGAAGGAAGACTTTTAGATGTTTCTTCTGTCCTCAGAAAAATCAGGACAAGCAAGAAGAAAAGGGGAGTCAATCACAGCAAGTTTGGTAACTGGTAGAAACAGCAAAGTGGCATCATTATCAAAAGTGGCTCAGTCTGGGAAGCTTCTTAACCTCAGCGGGCTTGAGGCTTTTCTACCCCACTTAGAGACACGTGGGCAGCCTAGGGGTATTTGTCAGGGGACTGTGTCATTCTTCTTCATCAAGAGTCATTTAACCTTGCTCCAAGATGCATTCTAATATTGAGACAGGATGGAAACCTTTGCTGCAGTGTTGCAATGCCTGCACCTTGATACACCTTGCCTGGGGCAACAAACTATGAGGAAACTATATGGGACTAAAAATAGCATAATTACTATTGGCATATGATAAATGATAAAGTGGATATGTAGATGATAGATACAAAGGACTTAATAAAATAATATAAAATTAACCCAAACTGGAAAACAGAGGTAATACCTTGGGGGAAGGGTGGGAAGCAAATAAAATTCTGTTTTTGTAGTCCTTACATCTGTAAGGAGTTTGGAAGTTACCACTGTATAACAATAAGCAAAAAGCTGAACAGACTGGAAAATCAACAACTACTCTTTAGTCCATAGAAGAGGGGAGGACTCAGGGCAAATCCATGCCCCTTATATTGGGGAGATTGATAGGTGAATGCAGAGAGCAAGGGTTTTTCAGAGCAGAGAATCAGGAGTAGAAATAGCCCTGGGAATAAGAACCAGGGAAAGAAAACGTAAGCTATAATCGACAAACTGCTGGAGGCTTAAAGTGAAAAATTTTGAGATTAAAACTTCAGGAAGACGCAGCCATCAGGGAACCTCCCCTACCCCAACAATATATTTAGACTTGATCAGGTTTACACAGTAAATATCAGAAAACAAAAATCCCCTCATGCTTCTGAAAATGCAAAGGAGAACTTTTGAAATTCAATAGAGCAGTTTTTCTTAAATATTTCCCTTAAGAGAAACTATTAATAGTTGAACAGAGCCTAACTTACTGGAGTATTATATGAACCTAAATGACCTGAGGGGGCGAGGGGAGGGTTATATCCAACTTTTAGCCTCCTCTAGCATTCCACTTGGGAGAAAGTAAATAGCCAACTCCAGTAAATGCTTTCTATTCTGTCTCATCTAAGAGGGCAGAAAAATATTGAGAAATACTGGAGAAGCTCATAGTCCAGTGGCACAGATTCTGTAAAAACAAACTTGGTCCGAACTATGGAATGCTTTCCCATGCCTACATCCCTACACACCTCAAAACATTACTGAAGGCCTATTTATGGCTATTCTTTTCATTCAGTACATATCTGGCTACCAAGAAAAATTAAAAGGCATTCTAAAAGGCAAAAAGAGACAAACAAACAAAACCCACAAAAACAAAAATGCAATTTGAAGAGGCAAAACAAGTATCAATACCAAACACATCAGGGTTATTGGCATTATCAAACCAAGAATTTAAAATTATGACTAGGGACTTCCCTGGCTATCCAGTGGTTAAGACTTTGAGCTTCCACTACAGGGGGCACAGATTCCATCTCTGGTCTCTGGTCTGGTAGCTAAGATTCCACCTGCCGCACAGCATGGCTAACACGACTAATATGTTGATATTTCTTGGATAAAATAGACAACATGTAAGGACAGTTGAACCATGTAAGCAGAGCAATGGCAATTCTTGAAAAGAAAAAAAAAAAAACTGAAAAGAAATGATAGAGATCAAAAACACTGTGACAGAAATGAGAGGGAATATCTAATGGGTTGATTAGTAGATTGAACATGAATGCAGAAAGAATCTCTGAGCATCAGCATACTTCAGCAAAAACTCTCAAAACTGAAACAAAATATATGCAAAAAAAAAAAAAAAAAAAGAAAGAAAGAAAGAAAAGAACAGAACAGCTAAGCAGTATGAGGCAACTACAAGAAGTATGACATGTGTTATGAGACTACCAGAAAGAGAACAGAAAATAAAAAAAATATTTGAAGCAATCAACAGTGACTGAGAAATTTCCCAATTTAATGTCAGACAGATCCAGGAAGCTGACAGTGCCAGAAAAGCTATACCTAAGTATATTGAATACTGGAGTGGATTGCCATTTCCTACTCCAGGGAATCTTCCCAACCAAGGGGTGAAACCTGTATCTCTCACATCTCCTGAATTGGCAGGAGGGTTCTTTACCAATAGTGCCACCTGGGAAGCCCATATCAATTTTACAGGATATTAAAGATAAAAAAAAATGAAAGTCCTGAAAGAAATCAGATGGAAAACTGCTTTATCTAAAGAGAAACACAGATAAGAATTACATCTGACTTCTGCACACAAGCAAAAAGAAAGTGGAGTCAAATAGTTAAAATATGGGAAGAAAGAAATAGTCACCAGTCCAAAATTCTGTATGTGATATTATCTCTCAAAACTTAAAGATAAATATTTTATCAGGTATGCAAAAATTGAGGAAATTCATTGTCAGTAGACATGTCTTGCAAAAGATGTTTAAAAAGAGTTCTCTAAAGAGAAGGAAAGTAAAACTCAGTTCTATTTGAAGAAAGAGGTCAAAGAAAGCATAAGTGAAGGCAAATAAAACTTTATTTTAAAAAAAATCCAGAGTACAATCCTAGTTAAAAATCCTCAGTGGTCTAAATTTAAGATCCTATTCTTGTTTCTCTTAAATACTCCTGTTTCTTCCTTTTTGTCTATGTCCTTGCATTAGTCAGAGTTTTCCAGAGAGAAAGAAACAATGGGAATCAATAAATATATATATTTTTACACATATACATATATAACATATGAAATGTGTACATAGTACTTGTATATTCCATTATATACATATTGGATGTATATACAGATGTATATTATATATTGTGTGCTAAGTTGCTTCAGTGGTGTCTGACTCTGTCACTTATGGACTGTACCCGGCAAGGCTCCTCTGTCCATGGGATTCTCCAGGCAAGATTACTGAAGTGGGTTGCCATGCTCTTCTCCAAGGGATCTTTCCAACCCAGGGATCAAACCCATGTCTTTTATGTCTTCTGCACTGGCAGGGGGATTCTTTACCACTTGTGCCACCTGAGATGCCCCATATTGTATATTACTAACACATATAATGCATAATACGTATAATATCCCCTTTTCTGTGTCCCTCACATAGGATTTGCTGATGCAGTATTGAGACAGATTTTTTTTTTTTTTCTGTAGAAACCTCAGCTTTTGCTTGCTGTTAATAAGATTTCAATTGATAGAATGAGGCCCACACAATGTGGAAGGTAACTGACTTTATTGAAAAGATTTTTTCAATGATAAAAGCTTTTTTCAATGATAAAACATTTATCATTCAATGATGATAAATGTTAATCATATCCATAAAACATTTTAATGTAGTACCTAGATTCATATTTGATAAAATCACTGAGTACTGTAACTGTACGTGGTTACTGTGCTCACGTCTCTCCAAATTTCAAGTCCTCTCAGAATCTGTGAATGTGATCTTATTTGAAAATAGTCTTTTACAGACATAATCAATTTATTATAAACCCATAATGGATTAGGAATGGGTTAGGGTGGGCCCTAAATCAAACATGACTGTCATTGTTATAGAAGAGGGGAAATTTAGACACAAAGCTAGAGGTACACAGAGACACAGAGTAAAGATTGTTACATGAGGATGGAGACAGGGATTGGATTTATGCTTATTGCCAAATGCCTGGGCTGCCAGAAGCTGGAAGAGATCCTCCCATTCAGGTTTTAGAGTGAACAATACTTTTCTGACACCTTGAATTTGAATATTTTGCTTCCATAACAATGAGATAATAAATCTATGCTGCTTTCAATCACACAATTTGTGTTAGTTTGTTACAGCAATCCTGGGAACCTAATACAATAGTCTAGCCAGGTTAACAGATAAAGCTAACCACCACAATGCCATCTACTTTTCTAGTTTTTAAGGTGAAAGTTGCTCAGTCGTGTCCAACTCTTTGTGACCCCATGGACTATACAGTCCATGGAAATCTCCAGGCCAGAATACTGGAGTGGGTAGCCTTTTCCTTCTCCAGGGGATCTTCCCAACCCAGGGATCGAACCCAGGTCTCCTGCATTGCAGATGGATTCTTTACCAGCTAAGCCATAAATGAAGCCCAAGAATACTGGAATGGGTAGCCTATCCCTTCTCCAGCAGATCTTCCTGACTCAAGAATCAAGCCATGGTCTCCTGCATTGCAGGCAGATTTTTTTCCAACTGAGCCATTAGGGAAGCCCCTAGCTTTTAATGCATCTGCCTTATCAAGTTTTTGCTAGCTTATTGATTTTTTTTTAATAATAATAGTAAAAAAACTGACTCATTTTTCTTGATGTACCCTTTTATTTCAAATTCCATATCATGTTACAACCTATCATGTTCTATTTATCATATATATGATTTGTAATTAATACCCTTTGAAGTTCATACTATTTGAGTTAAGAATCGTGAGTTAGTATTTTTTTCTGGAACCACAAAGCTACTTATGCTCTGAGCTTTTTGATTTCAATTCACCAATTCAGTCATACGAACCCTAACACTGTTCACTCGCAATTTTCCTCCTAAAAATCTTGAATGAAATAAATGAACACCTGCTTAGCTCTTCTTCCTCTCTTTCTGAAAAGATAATGCTTTATCCTCAAAGGATTTTTTTTTATTTTCAGATGTAAATATTTATTATACTCTCAAATTTATGAAGAAATTTTTTTTAATTTTATTTTATTTAACTTTACAATATTGTATTGGTTTTGCCATATATCAAAATGAATCTGCCACAGGTATACATGTTTAAAAATGAGTGATAAATTGGTGAGGAAAGATGTTGTCAGATCCTATCTTCCATATATGCTTATATTTTACCCATGTTCAGCATCAGCCTTATAGTTTTCTTGAAAGTCATTCTACTGAATGAAGGCATTTTAATCTACTGACAGAGTGATGACAGTGTATTTTAGCTATGGGTAAAAAAAAAAAAAGCAGAGTGTCAATGGAAAGCTAATTTTCTAATAAATTGGAGGGTGTAGGCCACCTCTTTACCTTCCAGCTCCATGCTGTTGGCCTGGTCAATGCAAAAGGCAGCCACAAAAATGGATCCAGAGGGGCTGTCTTTGATAGAAGGTATTTCTTCAATTGATATTAATATTGTCAGTGACATTTTTATTTATTTATTATATACATTTTTGTGCAAGGAGTTAATCAAATTGTTTGAATTGAGTCTTCCTAGGAAAACAGCATTAACATATGGAAATCCAATACTTAAATATACTTCTGTGTCTAGAAAAGAATCAGGGTATAAAAATGAGAAAGTGGAATCAAAATATATTATAAGGACACATTCAGAAATAGAATCTGAACAGGAACAAACAATTCAAACAAAGAATAATTGCTATGAAAGCACTGTGCAGCTTCACAGTTCACATTCCTTGGTAGCTGCATGCTACTACTTTATGCAGCCTTAAAGACAAAATGTCAAGATGAACTCCAAATACACCCACAGTAAGTTTTGCCCACAGCATCATACTAATTTTACAACATTTTGCTAATGATACCCTATAACATTTACTAACCCTTCAGACACTTAATTTTGCCAGATTATAATATAGTAGTAAGAGCACAGTGTTTTGGATTTTAATCTTAATTTTGTCTCATTCTTGGTTTTACTCCTTCCTTATAGGATAATCGGTACAAGTTCAAGCTATGTTAACGTCTGTATTGTCATCTACTACAAGGAGGATCACCATGTTCTAAGGACTGCATGAGGGTCAAAGGAGATTATACACCTAAATCCACAGAAATATGAGGACTGAGTTCACTACAGAACTGGCCCTGTAAAGAGTCCTGTTCAGTTCAGTTCAGTTCAGTCACTCAGTTGTGTCCGACTCTTTGCGACCCCATGAATCGCAGCATGCCAGGCCTCCCTGTCCATCACCAACTCCCGGAGTTCACTCAGACTCACGTCCATCAAGTCAGTGATGCCATCCAGCCATCTCATCCTCTGTCATCCCCTTCTCCTCCTGCCCCCAATCCCTCCCAGCATCAGAGTCTTTTCCAATGAGTCAACTCTTCGCATGAGGTGGCCAAAGTACTGGAGTTTCAGCTTTAGCATCATTCCTTCCAAAGAAACCCCAGGGCTGATCTCCTTTAGAATGGACTGGTTGGATCTCCTTGCAGTCCAAGGGACTCTCAAGAGTCTTCTCCAACATCACAATTCAAAAGCATCAATTCTTCGGTGCTCAGCCTTCTTCACAGTCCAATTCTCACATCCATACATGACCACAGGAAAAACCATAGCCTTGACTGGAAAACCTTTGTTGGCAAAGTAATGTCTCTGCTTTTGAATATGCTATTTAGGTTGGTCATAACTTTCCTTCCAAGGAATAAGTGTCTTTTAATTTCATGGCTGTAGTCACCATCTGCAGTGATTTTGAAGCCCCAAAAATAAAGCCTGACACGGTTTCCACTGTTTCCCCATGTATTTCCCATGAAGTGATGGGACCAGGTGCCATGATCTTTGTTTTAAATGACTGTAAAATGTAAAGAGCACATTGTAACCATTCAGTTTCAGTAACCATCCATGTTTCAGTCCATGAAATTCTCTAGGCCAGAATACTGGATTGGGTAGCCTTTCCCTTCTCCAGGGGATCTTCCCAACCCAGGGGTCAAAACAAGGTCAAAAATTGCTTATAGGAGGCTGTGTTAGCAGAAAATATTCTGCTATTTGTTATTGTTGTTAGTGATAATGACTTCTGTAGATCAGGTCCTTCAGAAGCCAGCCACAAGAATCTATGAGGCAATATAGTAGCAGAAAACAGTAAGCAAAACTTGCAAAGCCTGGAATGTACTTATTTTATTCAAGAATTATCAAGACAGTCAGTGTGGATAAAATTGAATTTGAAAAGTGGAGTGGGTAGGAAGTGAGGTCAGAAAAAGAGCCAAGGACCAGATAACAGAGTCTTGTAGACTCAAGATTTTCATTAAGGACTAGCATTTCATTTTCTTTCTATTGTGATGGGGATTGATTAAAAATTAGAGAAAGGGAATAAATATTTTATAATTAAGATTTTTAAAAATCTCTGGTTTTTTTGTGTAAAGTTATTTTCTCTCTGTGACTAATTTTCATATGAACTGAAACACTGGACTCTCTTACTCTCTGAGATTTTAAATTTTTTTTAGATTTTTTAAAAAATGTAGACCATTTTAAAAATATTTAATGAATTTGTTACAATACTGCTTCTGTTTTATATTTTGTTTTCTTGGTTTTTGTCTGTGAGACACATGGATCTTAACTCCCCAACCAGGGATTGAAACTACATCCCCTCACTGGAAGGAGAAGTCTTAACCAGAAGATCTCCAGGGAAGTCCCTCTACGAGCTTAAAGACAAAGATGAACTCTCATTTTAATGCCTCCACCACTGCTGTTAGGTAGGAAGTTAGGCATGAGCAATGAGGGTGGCCTAGCTAAAAATGGTTCAAGCTGATCTCTGCTGCTGCTGCTGCTGCCGCTGCTGCTAAGTCGCTTCAGTTGTGTCCGACTCTGTGCGACCCCATAGATGGCAGCCTACCAGTCTCCCCTATCCCTGGGATTCTCCAGGCAAGAACACTGGAGTGTGTTGCCATTTCCTTCTCCAATGCATGAAAGTGAAAAGTGAAAGTGAAGTCGCTCAGTAGTGTCTGACTCTGCGACACCATGGACTGCAGCCTACCAGGCTCCTCTGCCCATGGGATTTTCCAGGCAAGAGTGGGGTGCAATTGCCTTCTCCGAAGCTGATCTCTAAACTCCACCCAAACATACCCCAGTGCATCCCAGGAGAGCTCATAGATATGCTACAAAATAATAACAAAGACTTTTCAAATTCAACACCTGCACTCTAGTCAATAGCCAATACACACTAACCACAGGGACTTCTCCAACTCTGGCACATGCCACACGCACCCTTGAGGCACAGCTGTTGTCCTCAAGTGCCCTTAGGCAGCCAGGAGCCCCTTAAGGGTTCATAAATATTCTATACATATATATGATTATAACAGACTGAATTATGGGAAAGATATGTTCAATAGAGCTGGTTGCTATGTAACTTGTACATGTCAATCAATACTGTCAGTCCACACCCACCTAGATGAATACATAAAAGCCCTTTCTTGAAAATCTTCATACTTCATCATTCCAGTGTCAGTCCCACCTCTCCCTTGAGGTGTTCTTTCTGCTCTTTCTTCAGTACAGTTTTTATTTTCCAATCTCTAAGAAATGCAGTGCCAAAGAATGCTCAAACTACCACACAATTGCACTCATCACACGCTAGTAAAGTAATGTTCAAAATTCTCCAAGCCAGACTTCAACAATATGTGAACCAAGAACATCCAGATGTTCAAACTGGTTTTAGAAAAGGCAGAGGAACCAGAGATCAAATTGCCAGCTTCTGCTGGATCATCACAAAAGCAAGAGTTCCAGAAAACACATCTATTTCTGCTTTATTGACTATGCTAATGCCTTTGACTGTGTGGATCAAAACAAACCGTGGAGAATTCTGAAAGAGATGGGAATACCAGACCACCTTACCTGCCTCTTGAGAAATCTGCATGCAGATCAGGAAGCAACAGTTAGAAATGGACATGGAACAACAGACTGGTTCCAAATAGGAAAAGGAGTATGTCAGGCTGTATATTGTCACCCTGTTAATTTAACCTATATGCAGAGTACATCATGAGAAAGGCTGGGCTGGATGAGAAAGGCTGGGCTGGATGAAGCACAAGCTGGAATCAAGATTGCCAGGAGAAATATCAATAACCTCAGATCTGCAGATGACACCACCCTTATGGCAGAAAGTGAAGAAGAACTAAAGAACCTCTTGATGAAATTGAAAGAGGAGAGTGAAAAAGTTGGCTTAAAGCTCAACATTCAGAAAACTAAGACCATGGCATCCAGTCCCATCACTTCATGGCAAATAGATGTGGAAACAGTGGCACACATTTTTTGGGGGGGCTCCAAAAGCACTGTAGATGGTAACTACAGCCATGAATTAAAAGATGCTTACTCCTTGGAAGGAAAGTTATGACTAGCCTAGCAAGCTAAAATTCAGAGACATTACTTTGCCAACAAAGGTCTGTCTAGTCAAGGCTATGGTTTTTCCAATAGTCATGCATGGATGTGAGAGTTGGACTATAAAGCTGAGCACTGAATAATTGATACTTTTGACCTGTGGTATTGGAGAAGACTCTTGAGAGTCCCTTGGACTGCAAGGAGATCCAATCAGTCCATCCTAAAGGAGATCAGTCCTGGATGTTCATTGGAAGGACTGATGTTCAAGCTGAAACTCCAATACTTTGGCCACCTGATGCAAAGAGCTGACTCATTGGAAAAGACCCTGATGCTGGGAAAGATTGAAGGCGTTTAAAGATGGGGATGACAGAGGATGAGATGGTCGGATGGCATCCCTGATTCAATGGACATGAGTTTAGGTAACCTCCGGGAGTTGGTGATAGACAGGGAGGCCTGGTGTGCTGCAGTCCGTGAGGTCTCAAAGAGTCGGACATGACTGAGTGACTGAACTTAAGACCTCAGATTCTTCTTTGTGTTCTTACTAAGATCCAAGGCCCGTGAAGAAGGGTCATCTACAACTCTCCCTATCTACTAACAGTACAACTAGAGAAAAGTGTATAGAAAACATTATTGATCCTGTAAAGAAATTGACAGAATTTACATTTTCTTGGATCAAATCTGTCAAACTCATTTCACACATTAATCAGCTTTCTAGCTGGGTTTATTCACAGGTTCCTAAGTCCAAGGGGAAAGTGGTTATCCTCTGTAGAGCACCTGTCAATATATATTCAAAGGGAATATAGAAAGAATACTAACCAGTCAGACATGCCTAATTATTAATGGATGATGAGGCAAAAGCTGGCAATCTTGAAACAACACCCATCTCTTGTGATTTAAATTGAAGATGACATATCTAAATTTTAATTACAATCAAAGTTAAAAACCAAAGGGCAGCAAATAAAACTGGAACATCCCTCAGGCTACTCAAGACTGCCTTCCAATTTATTAAATTTAGCTAAGAAATTAGACTAAGTGTTTTGTTGTCTTTTCCATTACTCAGAGCTCATGTTAGAAAGAAAGTTAAGTTTCATTTAACTCTTGTAACACTCTGACATTGTCAGAAAACCAAGAGTGTGGAAAGGTACAGAAGTTTGAGAAACAGGTTTTATGATTTTCTCAAACATGTCTGGTAGTGTGGTTTACGCCCAGTCTTCTGAGATTTTGTTTGTTTGTTTGAGATTTTCATGTATTTGTTTGCTTGTTTGTTTTTTCTATTTGGCCACATTGCACGGCATGTGAGATCATAGTACCCTGACCAGGGATCGAACCCAGGCCCATTGCAGTGGAAGCTCACAATCTTAACAATTGAAATACCAGATCCAATCAGATCAGTCGCTCAGTCATGTCCGATTCTTTGTGACCCCATGAATCGCAGCACGCCAGGCCTCCCTGTCCATCACCAACTCCCGGAGTTCACTCAGACTCACGTCCATCGAGTCAGTGATGCCATCCAGCCATCTCATCCTCTGTCATCCCCTTCTCCTCCTGCCCCCAATCCCTCCCAGCATCAGGGTCTTTTCCAATGAGTCAACTCTTCGCATGAGGTGGCCAAAGTACTGGAGTTTCAGCTTTAGCATCATTCCTTCCAAAGAAATCCCAGGGCTGATCTCCTTCAGAATGGACTTGTTGGATCTCCTTGCAGTCCGAGGGACTCTCAAGAGTCTTCTCCAACACCACAGTTCAAAAGCATCAATTCTTTGGTGCTCAGCCTTCTCCACAGTCCAACTCTCACATCCATACATGACCACAGGAAAAACCATAGCCCTGACTAGGCAAACCTTTGTTGGCAAAGTAATGTCTCTGCTTTTGAATATGCTATCTAGGTTGGTCATAACTTTCCTTCCAAGGAGTAAGCGTCTTTTAATTTCATGGCTGCTGTCACCATCTGTAGTGATTTTGGAGCCCAGAAAAATAAAGTCTGACACTGTTTCCACTGTTTCCCCATCTATTTCCCATGAAGTGATGGGACCAGATGCCATGATCTTCATTTTCTGAATGTTGAGCTTTAAGCCAACATTTTCACTTTCCTCTTTCACTTTCATCAAGAGGCTCTTTAGTTCCTCTTCAGTTTCTGCCATAAGGGTGGTGTCATCTGCATATCTGAGGTTATTGATATTTCTCCTGGCAATCTTGATTCCAGCTTGTGTTTCTTCCAGTCCAGCGT
The DNA here is from genome assembly GCF_002263795.3 of Bos taurus. NCBI lineage: Eukaryota > Metazoa > Chordata > Mammalia > Artiodactyla > Bovidae > Bos > Bos taurus. Next base: position 53,216,544 of record NC_037338.1, on the reverse strand, counting down.
TTCTCATGATGTACTCTGCATATAAGTTAGGGAGGTTGCTAAAATTATCAATACTATAACCATGAGTATATAGTATTCACTTTGATCCAGTTACTTTTGATCCAGTTTCTTCCTATTACTCTCACTGGTACCTCAGCTGATTCTAGGAGCTCTTAATAACTAAAAGTATGATTTAGCTCAATTGTTTTCCTGTATTTCATATACTGACTCATATTTTCATCCATAATTATGTAAATACTAGAATTTTAAGGAAATTATACCAGAAGCTTATTTTATTATTTTGGAAGAGTGAAATGATTACTATGAGAAGATTTACCCATGAAGTTTTAGATAATTTGTGAATTTTATTGAATAATACATTCCATAGCTTGTGGGTAAACTATTCTAGTTAAAATGTGATGCACATTTTTTATTTTAGCAAAAAAAAAAGAAACTAAAGTTAAGAATTCAACTAGAACCATGTTTTCTCTTTGATTTATTTGCTATTGTGATTAAAGCAGTTGCTTCCTATATTCTATATTTTGAATAAATGGATAGAGCTACAAGAGTTTAAAATAAATTAAGACTTCTTCATAAATTGAATTCAATGTTTAATCACAGTAAGAGAAAGAAAGGAAGGAAGGCAAACAAGAGAAAGAAAAAGCAAAAGTTATGTTGTCTGATTTCACCCTGCCATTATCAAGGAGTACAAGAAGTTCCTGACATTCACATTGAAAATAAGTGCTAAATATTTATAAAACTGCTTTTATTTGCATAAAGATTTCCCCCCGGAGAACACAACCACATTTATATTTTTTACAACATACAGTTCAGTAGAAATTTACTGGATGCATCTGTTGCATTGTGCTAGTTGCCACATACAGTGTAAAAGTAAAGATAGTGTATTTGCCCTCACAGAGCTTAGAATAGAATTATAGATAAATTAAATATATATATGTATATATATATATATATATATATATATATATATTTAAAATGGTCATCAACCCAAGGAAATATCTGACTAAATATCATAGTGGAAGAAAGGGCATGTGGTAATTTACAGGAAAATGATGGAGAAGAGAGCTCTTTTAAGTTGAAAAATTCAGAAGCAATTACCTGGAGGTGGTGAGGGAGGCAGAGGCCTTTTATTCTTTCTGCTTAGAGGCAACATCATTAAGTAGAAAGATGACTAACTTTCAAATCTTGGTTTCCCCACTTACAAGATGAGTGACCTTAATCTTTCTGCAACTCAATTTCATCATAAGAAAACTGAATATAGGAAACCTTTATAGCAGGGTTACAGGGGGAGAAAAGACCCATGGCTGATTCATGTAAATGTATGGCAAAAACCACTACAATACAATATTGTAAAGTAATTAGCCTTCAACTAAAGTAAATAAATTAATTACAAAAAAAAAAAGAATATAAGTAAAAGACCTAGCTGCTGTTGCTGCTTCTGGTAAGTCGCTTCAGTCATGTCCAACTCTGTGAGACCCCACAGACAGCAGCCCACCAGGCTCCCCTGTCCCTAGGAGTCTCCAAGCAAGAATAATGGAGTGGGTTGCCATTTCCTCCTCCAAAGCATGAAAGTGAAAAGTGAAAGTGAAGTCGTTCAGTCATGTCGGACTCCTAGCAACCCCATGAACAGCACCCTATTAGGCTCCTCTGTCCACGGGATTTTCCAGGCAAGAGTACTGGAGTGGGTTGCTATTGCCTTCTCGAAAAGACCTAGCAGTGCTGTAGCAAAAAATAGATACCCTAAGAGCTCTGATGCTGGGAGGAATTGGGGGAAGGAGGAGAAGGAGACAACAGAGGATGAGATGGCTGGATGGCATCACCGACCTGATGGACATGAGTTTGAGTGAACTCCGGGAGTTGGTGATGGACAGGGAAGCCTGGCGTGCTGGAATTCATGGGGTCACAAAGAGTCGGACACAACTGAGTGACTGAACTGAACTGAACTGAAGAGCAGTTATGCTCCAGGAAAGAAGTTCAAATACATACTCAATTTACATGACTATCTCTTCTTTTATAAAAAAGACACTCTAGCTAAAATAAAACCTGTCTCATTCACTGATTTTTGTATCTTAAGACAGAGAAAGACACTTTTGTGTGCGTGCTCAGTCATGTCCAACTCTGTTATGCCATGGACTGTAGACTGCCTGATTCCTCTGTCCATGGGATTGTCCAGTCAAGAATACTGTAGTGGGTTGCCATTTTCTTCTCCTGGGGGTCTTTCCAATCTAGGGATTGAACCTGCATATCCTGCATTGTCAGTCATATTCTTTACCACTGAGCCACATAGAGAGCTTCATTTTGTATTAGGGGGTTAACTACTTTTGGAAAGGCAGACTCAAAAGTACCTTGACTTAAATTGAAGTGAAGTAAGTACTGGAGGTATAGAGGAAATGGCAATTTTCTGGAAAGATCAGCTAAAATAGTGCAACAGCTTTGTTGTTTCAAAAACGCATTGGAAATACAGATGGCTTTTACCTGTGATACTGTACCTGTCATAAAACAAAATTGGGCCACTCAACGGAAAAGATAAAAACAGCTAAGGCAGTATGCATCAGGAAAGCAGATCATCATGTTGTGAAGATCTAGCCAGTGGATTGAGTTTCAGGACAAGCAATCCAGTTTCTGGTAAGGAATAGCCAATAAAAAATAAAACCAACATTTTATTGAAACTGGTGCATTGAACAGAATGTAGGCAATGCAAGCATATGCCTAGCATCAGAATAAGCTCTATATAGTTGATTAAATCAGACTTTAAGGATAATTCTAGATCTCTAGGGAAAGCTATAAAGCTCAGATGTAGAAAACAAAGACAAAATCAGGAGTATATGCATACAATAGTACTGAGTCCTTAAAATGGAATATGTGGTTCTTGTACCTAAATTCTTCTTGACCAGCTCCTGGGCCTGCTCTGGGGTGGAGCTGAGTTTGTTCCAGGTAAGATGAAGTTGCAGTGATAGTGCTAATACTCAGTCTTATTATTGAGAAATATTTTTAAAACCAAAAGATGCCTTGACAGGATATGAGATTTCATTTAAGATTAAATATACACATCAGTCCTAAAGGAAATCAACCCTCAATGCTCATTGGAAGGATTGATGCTGAAGCTGAAGCTCCAACACTTTGGCCACCAGATCAAAAGAGCTGACTCATTGGAAAAGATTCTGATTCTGGGAAAGATTGAGGGCATGAGGAGAAGGGAGTGACAAACAATGAAATGGTTGGATAGCATCACCAGCTTGATGCACATGAGTTTGAGAAAACTCCAGGAGGTAGTGAAGGACAGAGGAGCCTGGCTTGTTGTGCCCATGGAGTTGCAAAGAGTTGGCAAGACTTAGCAAATAAATGAGCTTCCCTGCTGACTCAGATGGTAAAGAATCAGCCTTCATTGCAGGGACCTGGGTTCGATCACTGGGTAGGGGAGATCCCCTGGAGAAAGGAATGCCTACCCACTCCAGTATTCTTGCCTGGAGAATTTCATGGTAGCCTGGCGGGCTACCATCCATGGGGTTGCAAAGAGTTGGACCTGACCGATTGACTATCACTAGCGACTAAATAACCACAATGAATCCATGTACTTTTAATAAGATAGTGATTCCATTTTAAGGAAACAAAGTTCAACAGAATTGAGGGTCACAGTCTGTTACTGAACTTGAATGAGGATGTTTTCTGTGCTTTGTCCTATGTAAAAAATATGCTTGTCTATATCAAAACAAGCATAAGAGGCATGCTGATAAGCATGATTTTGTTTTTCATTGGCAGCAGAGATGGATCACTTTAATAGCTAATATATCCTTTTTTTTATTCTAATCTCTGAAAGTCAAATGTCATCCTTCTGTGAGAAATGATCTTTATAAAGGGTTTGATTTGAAAAACTTGCACTACTCCTATAGTTAGCACATCAAACTCATTTGGGAATCAGATTATTGATTTTTACCAGAGAGGGCCATGAAGTCTAAAAAAAGAAAAGCCATTTAAAATTCAGGGATGTGAACTAAGCAGGGAACATGAAGAGAGAAAGAATGATTTTTTGTTGTTGATTTGTTTGTTTTGGTTTGGCAATGATCTTGCAAATTCATAATATTTTGAAGTGATATCTAAATTCCAACTGCTTCCTTGGAGCCAATATAACATAGATTTAAATTGATAAGTTACCTGAAATGTGTTTGTGCCCAGACTGCAAAGCTTTATTTAAGTATAAAAGGAAAGGAGAAATAAACAGATTAGTATTTTCTTATATATTCCATGGTTAGTTAAATATTTTTAATCTTCAATCAAATAGTATAAAATATAACAAATAATAAAGATGATTTAGTTAGCCAGGTAATAAGCTTAAGGGCGGGTAAAATCAAAATAAAATAAAGCCATAAAATATGCATTATTCCATGTTATGCCAGTAAAACAACTCTAGTTGTTAAATTGTCTCTTAGTTTTAAGCAGCAGTATTACTCTAATTCACAACCTGTACATAGTTATGTTAATATTCTTTATTTCAGGCTTTGCAAAGTAATAGCTATCAATCAAATTATCTATTTGGACTTGTAAAAACAATAGTGCAATTCAATAAATATCACTTACTATGTTTGACCATCTTCAAAACTTATCCTAGATGAAAAGTTGGTTCACAACCAAACAAGCAGAAAAACAATAATAGTATACTGTTCCCCTAGTAAATCTCTTATAGCCCTGTGATTGCTTTGAAAGTGTTAATCACTCAGTCATGTCTGACTCTATCTGACCCTGTGAACTATAGCTTGCCAGCCTCCTCTGTCCATGGAATTCTCCAGGCAGAACACTGGAGTGGGTAATCATTCCCTTCTGCAGGGGATCTTCCTGACCCAGGGATCAAACTGGGTCTTTCTCCTTGCCAGAAGATTCTTTAGCATCTGAGCCACCAAGGATGCTTTCAGTTCAGTTCAGTTCAGTTGCTCAGTCATGTCCGACTTTTTGCGATCCCATGGACTGCAGCACGCTAGGCCTCCCTGTTTGTTCATCACCAACTCCTGGAGTTTACTCATACTCATGTCCATTGAGCTGGTGATTCCATCCAACCATCTCATCCTCTGTTGTTCCCTTCTCCTCCTGCCTTCGATCTTTCCCAGCATCAGGGTCTTTTCTAATGAGTCAGTTCCTCACATCAGGTGGCCAAAGTATTGAAGTTTCAGCTTCAGCATCAGTCCTTCCAATGAATATTCAGGACTGGTTTTCTTTATGATGGACTAATTGGATCTCCTTACAGTCCAAGAGTCTCTCAAGAGTTTTTTCTCCAACACCACAGTTCAAAAGCAGCAATTCTTTGGCTCTCAGCTTTCTTTATAGTCTAACTCTCACATTCAGACACGACTACTGGAAAAACCATAGCTTTTTAAGTTTAGGAATGTTTTAGCTCTACAATAATTTTTAATATCAGTGTAAAACATAAGAAAGTTAATTTGTTTTGATCATATAAGGTAATTCATGGTCACTGAAAAAGGTCATAAAAGTCACAGATGCAGAAGGCAAGAATGGAAGGGAGAGAGAAGATAGGAAAGAAGCAGAAGGATAGAATGGGAAAGGATGAGAAGAAAGAAAGAAGGAAAAAATTAAAAAACACAAATGGGAGAAGAAAGTCAGCAAAAGGAGGTAGGAAGAAGAGGAAGGAAAAAGGGAAGACCGAGAAGGTGATAGAGAAGTATTCTCTCAGCTTGAACCATACGTATGAACTGTTGAGTTGGCTATTCAGACTTCATAGAGCTAGTGTGAAGTGGGATTTGACCTCAGTTTCTCCTATATGGTTATCTGGTTAATCTAGCAGTATTTGGAAAAGAGCTTGTCATTTTCTCATTGAACTGTTTCAAGTCTCTGTCAAAAGTCAATTGACTTACTAAGTATCATTCTATTTCTGACCTCTTTATTCTATTTTATTGATATTTTCCCATCTAAATCAAAAATACATTTTCTTGATTAATGTGACATTAGAATAAATCACAAAATTAAATAGTCTAAGATCTTTGAATTTGTTTTACTGCAAGATTGTTTTCACTATCTAAGTGTTTGTATTCCCGTATCAGTCTTAGAATCAGCATGTAACATATATGTTATACATTAATTTATATATTAAACAACAAAAGCTCCATATTGGTTATGTGGGGTTTTGTGACTCTAAAGATCAATATGGGAATAATGGATTTTTCAAATACTGTAAATTCTTCTAAACCAAGAGACTTAAATCTCCTTACTTGTAGCTTCTTTTATTTCTCTCAAATGTATTTTATACAATACATACAATATTTCATACACAGTATGTTATATAATTATATGTGGTGAAGATTTCTTGCTCCTAATTTCTTATACTATTGTAACTGATATTTATATTGCAGTTTTCCAATTGTTCATTACCAGTATGTCCATAACATATATCTTAATTTTTGTATTGAATATATTGTAGTCAATTTGCAAATGTAGTCATCAATGTTTGTTTTTGTCCTCTCATTGATTTTTTGGATTTACAGCATAAAAAATTATGTGGCCATAAAACTCTCTGTTTCTTTACATCTACATTGTGTGTCTTCTATAAGGCACATGGTTGGATTATTTTTTTATATCCAACTTGACAAGCTCTGCTTTAAAATGTTTAGCTTATATTATTATTTAAATATGTTCTTTGATTATTTTTTATTTGACCCTTCTGTTTTATATTTTCTTTGTCTTTTCTTATCTTCTTTTAAATTAAGTGATAATTTTTTTAGTATTTGAATTTATCTCCTCTAACTATTCCTCTGTTTCATTTTTGCTTGTGGCATTTGTATTACCTTAAAGATTCCTATCTATTTTGAATTGATATTACTTTACATATGATGAAAAGAGCTACTAACAGTATGTTCAATTTACCACCCTTCATTCATTTTGTGATTTTCATCAAATACTTCACTTCTACATGATATAGATCTGATTGTTATTTTGCTTTATGTAGTTGTGGTATCTTAAATAGTTGAATTGTCAAATCACACCCAGTCAAATTAAGCAATTGCACCAACATCAGGCTTTACTAATAATTTTATGGATAGTCAATCCTTGGCACAAAACAAACCCTTGTTGAACTTCTCACATGACCCTGCAATCCTTCCTCACAACATGGGACAAGTGCTGTCTGACCCAAATTGTGCAAGTTTCCAAAGTTCAGCTTTAGCAAGGGAAATTTATGACATTTTCACTTTTATAAATCAGAGACTTGTATATTTAATGCAACACTTTCTAATATCAGATTTCTCCCTTCCTGCTTTATTTTATTCTTCCATTCCTTCCTTTCTTCCTCCTCCCACACTTTCTTTCTTAACAAAAGTAATTATTAGCTCAGGTCACTTCCTAAGTTGATCTCACTAGAGTCATTCAGCAAATGTATCTGTGTGTGTGTATGTATACTGTTTGTTGCTCAGCCATGTTTGACTCTTTCGCAACCCCATGGAGTGTAGCCCACTGGGCTCCTCTGTCCATTGAATTTGCCAGGCAAGAATACTAGAGTGGGCTGCCATTTCCTTCTCCAAGGGATCTTCCCTACCCAGGTATCGAACCTGTCTTGGCAGGCAGATTCTTTACCACTGAGCTGCCAGGGAAGCCCCTTGTATTTACTTTTATATTTACTCTTAATTGTAGTCGCTATAGATCTGAGTTTTTAATCAGTATCATTTACCTATAGAAGTATATTCTTATGCATTTCTACTAGAATGTATCTGTGTTAACAAAACCAGCATCTTTTATTTTTCTTAAAAATTTTTGCTTGCCTTCATTTTTAAAGGATGATTGTTCTGGATATCAACTTTATAGACTGACATGTTTATATCATTTTTTTTTTCTATCAGCATCTACAGTTGTCTAGCGACTATTTTCTGCATATGTCTGTTTCATTAAAAAACAGTTGTATTTAATTTGTTTTCCTATAGGTAAAATTGTATGTGGTTTCCTCCTCTTTGGTCAAATAACAGATTTATCTTTATTATTGTTTAGCAGTTTATCTTTGATATAATTAAGCATGTATTATCTCTAACTCTCCAACTCTCCCTTGTTCTCAGTCTTGCTCACTCATTAAAATCTGATTTTTCCTTTTACTGCTTAGGGATTGTTAATAATCTTCAGCCTATAAATTAAGATTATGCATATTAGAAATATATTGGCTGATATCCTCCATGATTTTTGGTCTATTCCCACTTTCTTTTCCATCTAATTTTACAATAATGTTTATTTTAGAATATATGATATTATCCCCAAAGTTACTAAGGTTATAGTTCTTTTTTTCTCCAAAATATCTTTCTTCATTTTAAATAATTTGTGCTTATCCATTCCTTCAATTTACGTTTTAAATTTTCAGTAATGTTCATCCTACTGTTAAGTCCATTTCATGCTTATTTTAAATTAAAGAAAATTTATTTCCGATTATCAAATTTCCAATTACTATCTTTAATTTTAGGATTTCCACATCTCTCCTGAACTATCTTATGCCTTCTCTTATTAAACTCTTTTCCTATGAATTATTTAATGTCTATAAAATAGTTTTAAAGCTTCTATCTGTTAATTCCAAAGTTGGAGTCATTTGTTAATCTAGTTTTATTTGCATTGTTTTCTTTAGAAAAGAATTAAAGCTTCTAGATTCTCTTACAGTTTTCTACATATTTAGAGTACTGTGAAAGCTTTTGTTTTGTTTAGCTTAGTTGACATCATTTTCTTGAATTTGGTGTTTAGGAGGAGAGGTTACTTCCTTCTAGAATTAAGTTAATCTGAAACTGGGTCACACTTTACTATATTATTAACTTGAGGTTGAATCAACTTTATTAGATTAAATTGACCTGTGATTAAGCTAACCCTCCGGCTTCCCTGGTGGCTCAGCTATAAAGAATCTGCCTGCAGTGCAGAAGATGCACAAGATATGAGTTTGATCAGTCAGAAAGATCCTGTGGAGGAGGGTGTAGTAGCCTACTTCAGTATTCTTGCCTGGAGAATCTCATAAACAGAGGAGCCTGGTGGAATATACAAATCAAAGGGTCACAGAGAGTTGGGAATAACTGAAACCACTGAGCACACAAGTTGACCCTCAGGAGATCTAGACAATGCCTTTATGACTTTTGTCAGTATTTCAGATTAAATAGTTTTAGATCTTTTTGAATTTTCTCTTTGATAGATTTTCCTCCACTGGTGCTTTGTTTTGGGGCAAATCTGAGGGAGGATACATGGGGGAAATGCCATGCCATCCAATCAAACTTTTCTTTAGGGCACTTCCACACTCCAAACTGTCATACCAACCTACACTTCTGTCACTGGCCTGGGATACTTGACATTACTTTGTTAGCAAAGTCCCCTAGAGGAGGCTTCCAGAACCCAGAGGAGAAGCCCCTTCTCAGTTATAGCTGCTGTCAACACTGTCTCCTCAAACACTGGGCGCAAAATCTCTATGGCATTCAATTCATTTAAGATTTCCTTTCATCAAGTGCTTTTGGTTCTATTTTAAAAAATCTGTGTTTGATTTTGCCTCAGTTTATTTTATGGCCACCATGGGAGCTAAAGTCTTTTGTATTGTCCCATAATCTGCATAGTAGTTAAAAATCTACCTTATATTTTCTTGTTACCTATATCCCACCAAACCCAGCTTCCAGCAGTTTTATGAAGGACCTTGGAAATGATCCTCTCCCAGTCCAGCCTTGAGATGACTTCATCCCTGGTTCACACCTTGAAGGCTGCCTTGTGAAGGACGTTGAAGCATAGGCACCCAGGTCAGCCCATCCTGAACTCCTGACCTGCGGAAAGTAAGATAAAAATTGATGTTTCTAGTTGTTAAGGTTTCGAGTCATTTGCTTTGCATAAGTAAATAACTAATATAGATGATATTGGTTGTAACTAATAAAACTGCAGTTTGAAATAGCATTATAAATTATTGTGTTTATTGGCTCATAGAATTCAAGAAAGAGTTGAAAACCAAGATGTTTTCAAGGTTTGTATACAGCTAAAACTGAGACTACTCTGATCAGGCCTCTTGGATGTTAATTTTTTAAAGTGCTCCTATCTTTCTCCTTCATGTTGCAAATCTTGAAAATTTTCATGTGTTAGCTTTTTTCCAGAGAAAATTTCTAATCAATCTGATAAAATATTAATTGTTAAATTATTCATTTCTTCTGAAACAAATAGTATAAGTATATGGATAAACTTGGACACTATTGACAGATTTAGTATAACATATTCCTATCTGTGAAAATAGAATATTTCAACTTTATATTAAGCATTCTCTCAGGGCATATCTGAAGAAATGTGCAGATTTTTTTCAGAGGTCCTTCACATTTTTACTTACAGTGTTTATATGTTACTTTATTTAGTTTCTTTATATACAGTGGTATATTCATATATATCTTTCCAAGTGGTGCAGTGGTAAAGAATCTGCCTGCCAATGCAGGAGATGCAAGAGACATGGATTTGATCACAGAGAGTCAAGAAGATCCCCTGGAGAAGAAAATGACAACCTGTTCTAGTATTCCTACCTACAAAATCCCATAGACAAATGAGGCCAGGGGGTGCTACAGTTCCTGGGGTCACAAAGACTCCGACAGGACTGAGGGACTGAGCAGGCACATACTTACACACAATGTGCTTTTTATTAATCAAAGATCAATGCTTTCCTTTAAAAACTGTTTTTTTTTTTTTTTTCAGCATTTCAACAGTAGGATAATGAATAGTGAATGAAAATACATCTTGTTCAAACATGTATGGGAATTTCTAAGTGGCTGGTGCACTGGGATGACCCAGAGGGATGGTATGGGGAGGGACGTTGGAGGGGGGTTCAGGATTGGGAACACGTGTACAACCATGGTAGATTGATTCATGTTGATGTATGGCAAAACCAATACAATATTGTAAAGTAAAAAAATAACAATAATAATTTAAAAAATAAAAGTATATGAGAATAAAAAAACATTTAATGAATATATGACTAAAGTACATTGGAAAAACATAAGCACTACACACAGTTCAGAGTCTTTTTAAAACTTACTTGAGAAAAAGAATACATTTAAATTTGGTCTTCACGGACTGTTTTTTTTTTTTTGTCCCTAAAACATATTCTGATAAATACTACTCAAGAATGTTACAGTTAACCTTTACAGATTTTAATAGTTAATATTTGCTGATTTTACTTTTATTTTTTCTACATTATTAAAAAAGATTTTTTAATTTAAGAAAGTGTGCTAAATTTTCATTGACTTTATTTGTACTTGATTGACATATTCAGAATACCTTTTAAAATATTAAATAAAATTGCACTGTATACTTCTTTTTTTGTGGATTGTTTATTATCCCTTATTTTAAAAAATTGTAATAAAGCACACTATATAAAATTTACCATCTTAATGATTTTTAAGTGTATTATTTCAGTAATGCTAAGGATATTCACACTGTTTTCCAACTTCCAGAATTGTTGTCATTTTGTAAAATTCAGTCTTAATAACCATTAATGATCAAAAACAAGACCAGGAGCCGACTGGGGCTCAGATCATGAACTCCTTATTTCCAAATTCAGACTTAAATTGAAGAAAGTAGGGAAAACTACTAGACCATACAGGTATGACCTAAATCAAATCTCTTATGATTATACAGTGGAAGTAAGAAATAGATTTAAGGGCCTAGATCTGATAGACAGAGTGCCTGATGAACTATGGAATGAGGTTTGTGACATTGTACAGGAGACAGGGATCAAGACCATCCCCATGGAAAAGAAATGCAAAAAAGTAAAATGGCTGTCTGGGGAGGCCATACAAATAGCTGTGGAAAGAAGAGAAGCACAAAGGAAAGAAGAAAAGTAAAGATATAAGCAACTGAATGCAGATTTCCAAAGAACAGCAAGAAGAGATAAGAAAGCCTTCCTCAATGCAAATCAGTGCAAAGAAATAGAGGAAAACAACAGAATGGGAAAGACTAGAGATCTCTTCAAGAAAATTAGAGATACCAAGGGAACAATTCATGCAAAGATGGGCTCGATAAAGGACAGAAATGGTATGGAACTAACAGATGCAGAAGATATTAAGAGATGGCAAGAATACACAGAAGAACTGTACAAAAAAGATCTTCATGACCCAGATAATCACAATGGTGTGATCTCTGACCTACAGCCAGACATCCTGGAATGTGAAGTCAAGTGGGCCTTAGAAAGCATCACTACAAACGAAGCTAGTGGAGATGATAGAATTCCAGTTGAGCTATTTCAAATCCTGAAACATGATGCTGTGAAAGTGCCGCACTCAATACCCCAGCAAATTTTGAAAACTCAGCAGTGGCCACAGGACTGGAAAAGGTCAGTTTTCATTCCAATCCCAAAGAAAGGCAATGCCAAAGAATGCTCAAACTACCGCACAATTGGACTCATCTCACACGCTAGTAAAGTAATGCTTAAAATTCCTCAAGCCAGACTTCAGCAATATGTGAAACGTGAACTTCCTGGTGTTCAAGCTGGATTTAGAAAAGGCAGAGGAACCAGAGATCAAATTGCCAACATCCGCTGGATCATGGAAAAAGCAAGAGAGTTACAGAAAAACATCTATTTCTGCTTTATTGACTATGCCAAAGCCTTTGACTGTGTGGATCCCAATAAACTGTGGAAAATTCTGAAAGAGACGGGATACCAGACCACTTGATCTGCCTCTTGAGAAATTTGCATGCAGTTCAGGAAGCAACAGTTAGAACTGGACATGGAACAGCAGACTGGTTCCAAATAGGAAAAGGAGAATGTCAAGGCTGTATGTTGTCACCCAGCTTATTTAACTTATATGCAGAGTACATCATGAGAAATGCTGGACTGGAAGAAGCACAAGGTGGAATCAAGATTTCCGGGAGAAATATCAATAAGCTCAGATATGCAGATGACACCACCCTTATGGCAGAAAGTGAAGAGGAACTCAAAAGCCTCTTGGTGAAAGTGAAATTGGAGAGTGAAAAAGTTGGCTTAAAGCTCAACATTCAGAAAACGAAGATCATGGCATCTGGTCCCATCACTTCAAAGGAAATAGATGGGGAAACAGTGGAAACAGTGTCACACTTTATTTTTGAGGGCTCCAAAATCACTGCAGATGGTGACTGCAGCCATGAAATTAAAAGATGCTTACTCCTTGGAAGGAAGGTTATGACCAACCTAGATAGCGTACTCAAAAGCAGAGAGATTACTTTGCCAACAAAAGTTCGTCTAGTCAAGGCTATGGTTTTTCCTGTGGTCATGTATGGATGTGAGTGTTGGACTGTGAAGAAGGCTGAGTGCTGAAGAATTGATGCCTTTGAACTGTGGTGTTGTAGAAGACTCTTGAGAGTCCCTTGGACTGCAAGGAGGTCCAACCAGTCCATTCTGAAGGAGATCAGCCCTGGGATTTCTTTGGAAGGAATGATGCTAAAGCTGAAACTCCAGTACTTTGTCCACCTCATGCAAAGAGTTGACCCATTGGAAAAGACCCGGATTCTGGGAGGGATTGGGAGCAGGAGGAGAAGAGGTCAACAGAGGATGAGATGGCTGGATGGCATCACTGAATCGATGGACATGAGTTGGGTGAACTCCGGGAGTTGGTGATGGACAGGGAGGCCTGGCGTGCTGTGATTCACGGGGTCTCGAAGAGTCGGACATGACTGAGCGAGTGAACTGAATTGAATGATCATTTCCCCAGGTCCCCATTCTCATAGCCACTGACAACCACTGTTTTAGTTTCTGTTTCTATGAGTTCGACTTCTTGGATACTTTGTTAGTAGAATCATACCATATTTGTCCTTTGGTAGTTGGTTTATTTCACTTAGCATAATGTCCTCTAAATTCATTCATGTTGAAGCATGTGACAGGAGTTCCTCCCTTCTAAAGGCTGAATGGCATCCCACTCCAGTACTCTTGCCTGGAAAATCCCCTGGATGGAGGAGCCTGGTAGGCTGTAGTCCATGGGGTCGCTAAGAGTTGGGCACGACTGAGCGACTTCACTTTCACTTTTCACTTTCATGCATTGTAGAAGGAAATGGCAACCCACTCCAGTGTTCTTGCCTGGAGAATCCCAGGGACTGCGGAGCCTGGTGGGCTGCCGTCTCTGGGATCGCAGAGTCGGACACGACTGAAGCGACTTAGCAGCAGCAGCAAAGGCTGAATAGTGTATCACTGTATTGTTACATAAAGAGGAACCATTCTTTTACGCTAGTTATTTTATCCTGCTTTGTAAGTAGGAACTTTCTCATCCCTAGATTCTTCAGTTTTATGCAACCGAAAGATATTAAATTATTAGATTTCAAAAACTGGGAGAAAGTCCTGGGCATGAATGAGTGAGCCTCTTATTTAGTCTCTTTTGAAGAACTGTATTCTCAAGCAAATATACTGTTTCTGCACGAGCTGAGTTTATCTGTGCAAACTTCATCCCTAGTAGAATGGTGGAGGTGATGTAGTGGTTGTGGGAATAAGTTTTAAGAGGGTTGCAGATTAAAGAGAATAACTTAATTCTGGGTCAAGTTGTAACAACTATGTCAATCCACAAAACCGCTATTAAAATGAATCTTTCTATAGCAAAGACGGAAGGGAAAGATACAATTATGTCTCATCTTCAAATAGTGAAATATTTAAATATCTTTGCATTCATATAATTAATTTTATTTGACCAGAATCATTTCATTTTTAATGTAATGTGAGTTGTATTGTATTGATATATTGCTTGATTATACTTATATATCTGATTCCATGAGAGATTGGTATATAGCAGAGATCTACATTTTTTTTAATCAAAAAAGGCCAAATAATAAATACTTTAGTCTTTTCTACTCCAGAAATCTGAGATGCAAGTAGTCAACTGCCAACAGCCATTTAAGGTGAATAGGTGTGACCAATTTTCAAGAAGACCTGACTTATTAAAATAAGAAAAAAATTGGACAGGTTCTCTGGCTGTAGTTTGCCAATCTTGGTCTATAGATTTTTTGTGTATTTGTACACATCTGTGTGCATCTATATTTGTTAACATGTTTGGTGTTAGGCTATGTCGTACTAATATAATTATGTCAAAAAATTTAGAACAATGTTTCTATTATAAAATACATACTGAATAATATTATAATTATTTTCTTAACTGAATTCTCCACAGTTCTTAAAAATTAATCCATGTAGCCAGGGGCAATTTTAAAAGTTATAATTTCAACACTTCTTGCTTTCCATGTTTATTAATCATTGGAAGATTTATATTTTTAATTTGGGTATTTATTAATATTTTTCTCTTAAAAGTGATTTTCACATGGATATTTTTTTCATCAGTTCAGTTCAGTTCAGTCCCTCAGTCGTGTCCAACTCTTTGCGACCCCATGAATTGCAGCATGCCAGACCTCCTTGTCCATCATCAACTCCTGGAGTTCACTCAAATTCACGTCCATTGAGTTGGTGATGCCATCCAGCCATCTCATCCTCTGTCGTCCCATTCTCCTTCTGCCCCCAATCCCTCCCAGCATCAGAGTCTTTTCCACTGAGTCAACTCTTCACATGAGGTGGCCAAAGTACTGGAGTTTCAGCTTTAGCATCATTCCTTCCAAAGAAATCCCGGGACTGATCTCCTTTGTAATGGACTGGTTGGATCTTCTTGCTGTCCAAGGGACTCTCAAGAGTCTTCTCCAACACCACAGTTTAAAAGCATCAATCCTTTGGCCCTCAGCTTTCTTCACAGTCCAACTCTCACATCCATACATGACTACTAGCAAAACCATGACTAGAAAAGCCTTGACTAGACGGACCTTTGTTGGCAAAGTAATGTCTCTTCATTTTAATATACTCTTTACCTGTGGTGGATTCATTTTGATATATGGCAAAACCAATACAATATTGTAAAGTTAAAAAATAAAATAAAGTAAAAAATAAAATAAAATAATATAAAATATAAAAACAAAACAAAAAAATAATATGCTCTCTAGGTTGGTCATAACTTTCCTTCCAGGGAGTAAATGTCTTTTAATTTCATGGCTGCAATCACCATCTTCAGTGATTTTGGAGCCCAGAAAAATAAAAGTCTGACACTATTTCCACTGTTTCCCCATCTATTTCCCATAAAGTGGTGGGACCGGATGCCATGATCTCAGTTTTCTGAATGTTTCATTTAAGACAAATTTTTCACTCTCCTCTTTGACTTTCATCAAGAGGCTTTTTAGTTCCTCTTCACTTTCTGCCATAAGGGTGGTGTCATCTGCATATCTGAGGTTATTGATATTTCTCCCAGCAATCTTGATTCCAGCTTGTGCTTCTTCCATACATTGTAATTATTTACTCAATAGGAATTGCATTTTTTTTCTTTTAAATTTTATTTTATTTTTAAACTTTACATAATTGTATTAGTTTTGCCAAATATCAAAATGAATCTGCCACAGGCATACATATCCACTGGAATGTAATAGTATTTTTATAGTCACCCTCCTCCTGAATATGTTTATTTTAATTTATTCTGTTATTCTTGCTTAGTGTTGCAATGAATATATATTATTAATTTATTAAAAATCAGAATAGTTTTATTTTACCCATATGCTGCTGTTATTTTGCTATTTTATGTATTTATTTATGAGTTCATTTATATCAATTTCTCCTTTCTCTGATATTGTACATCATCTTTTATAATTGAGCATTAAATTCATTTTTAAGATAGGTATGGTATTTTTTACTTTATTTTTGAGTTAAATATTTGTATTATTATACCAATTCTCTTTTTTTTTCTGTTGGGTGACTAATCTCAAAGGCATTTGTGTGTGTTTAATACTTTTAGGGGTGATGTGTCTATTGTTTACTTTTCTGTATTCATGTATATATTCTTTAATTAATACATCATGCATAGAGTTTAGTCTACATTTCATCTGTTCAAAGTGTATAGACTTTCTTTTTAACAATTTGAATGACTGAATATACACTTAGACATGGCCACGTCATAGTAAAAAAAATAGAACCTTGACCAACAATTTCTATAATGATCATCGAAAATAGCCAAAACTTGGTCAATAACTAACAGCTTTTACAATTTTGCAGCCCCTTTCACACTTTCAACTACTATCAGCCAGACAAATCCAAAAGTGTTTCTCTAACTAAATAGTTAGCCCACCTTCAATTTTCCCATGCCAACAGTGTCCAATAAAATAATATTTATCCAAAGCCTTCTCTTTTTTCCACTAATAAGCTTTCTCACATCTTTAATTTTGAAAAAAAAATAGTTTTGTTTGTCCTCATCTGGGTGATCCTCATTTATTTCCACAGGTCTGATGGATGTTTGACAAGGGTAAGGATTCTCGTCATTGAAATGTTAATGGTCCACAGCCATACGTTCATTTATACATGTAATCACACACAGACACCAATCACATGCATACATAAGTGCAAGTGTGCATTTATATATATAAACTTTTAACTATATGTGGAAGAAGAAGGTCATCTGCTATTTTCTTGTCCCATACAGTCTAGGTAAGTCTGTTCCACATCTTAATTCTATGGTATAAAGAAGTCCCTATACTCCTTTGGACTTCTAAAATTTGCACAAAATTTATTATCTTATGGGATACTTAGGTCAAGTATCTTGTACATCATTTATGGGGAGGGATGTGAGAGGAGGGTTCAGGATGGGGAACACATGTACACCCATGGTGGATTCATGTTGACATATGGCAAAACCAATACAATATTGTAAGGTAAAAAAAAATAATAATTAATAAATAAATAAATAAAATAAAGGGGGAAAAAAAAGGAAGTACTCAGTTAAGTAGTAAGACATAGAAAGCGAAAGCAAAAGGGAAGTCGCTCAGTCGTGTCTGACTCTGCAACCCCATGGACTGTAGCCCACCAGGCTCCTCAATCGATGAAATTTTCTAGGCGAGAATATTGGAGTGGGTTGCCATTTCCTTCTCCAGGGATCTTTCCTACCCAGGGATCAAACCCAGGTCTCCCACATTGCAGACGCTTTACCATCTGATCCACCAGGGAAGCCCAAGACATAGAAGACTTTATCAATTTGCTAGAGGAATAGGAGGAGGAATTTGAATAAAAAAACTCTAGAGTTAGACAATCTATAAATTCATATTTGGCATTTCTTTTTTTTTATTAATTATTTTTTTCTAAATTTTTAAAAGAAAATCCATCCTGAACCCTCCTCCCTCCTCCCTCCCCATATCATCCCTCTGGGTTGTCCCAGTGCACCAGTCCCAAGCATCCAGCATCGTGCATTGAAATGCCTTATTCAAGTACTCTTTCACTTAGTGTTTCTTCTTTCCTTTCCCTCTGCATTTCCATTCTTCTCTATTCACTTAACAGATTTCTCTTTAAAACTGCTAATTCCAGTTGTATCCAACTTTTGTTTTGGTATCTTAGCACAAACAAGACCCCAACAAAATACACTTGGCACATGGTTAATGCCAGCTACTCTAAGCAGTTGATATTGAGGCAGAGGAAGGGGCACAGACTCACACATGTTGCACCATTTAAATAATTGTGTTACACAAATCCTCTGATATATGAGATTCTAAGAGTTATGCATGCTTAAATTTCCCACTGAATTACAGCTCCATCAAATTGTTCATGTAGTTTGTTTTGTCTTCCAAGGGCTGCAGCTGTGCTGGGTGATTGTATAGGTTGTCTACTCTGTGAACTGGTCTATCAGGCTGTCATGATTCACACTTGCCAGATGGGGTGCACTGTGGGTGTGCTCAGGACCCATCTGCAGGGTGATATCCCACACATGGGATGACGGGTCCAAAGGGAACCCATTTCCAGTAATTTCAAAGAGAACTTGATACTTTCTCCTTTTTTAAAGGCACTAGGCACGTTCACATGGTACCCAGAAAGCACCCTCTTGCAACCTGAATTCTCCAAAGCATGACTACGTGTGGGCACAGTGAAGACAAAGGACAGGGGCAGGTTCTGGGGAAAAGGGGCCATGACTTCCCCAACACTTTCCATCTCACACATACCAGACCTGAGTGAGTGACCAGTCCAGTCACTGTCTTCAGTCTCCAGAGGACGAAAATGGCTTGGGTGTATACTTTGGTTCTGAGGACTGCTCTTGGCACCCTGTCTTTGTTGAGGGTAACTTGCCCACATGAAAATATCAATAACGCCTCATTCTGATGCATTTTCAGTTAGAGAATCAAGCACTGATGGAAGATCTTCTGGGAAAACTTGTAGGACATTTCAGCCTTTAGTTTCTTCTTTCTGATTGAAGACCTGATGTCTACAGGTACTTTGAGCCCAAAAGCCCCATGATGAGGATAGTAGAGCTGGAGGACAAGTTTAGCTGCCACTCCAGTCTAGACTGGCCTTCCCATACTTCTTAATTTGTGAAAGTGAAAGTGAAGTAGCTCAGTCGTGTCTGACTCTTTGCGACCCCATAGACTATAGCTTACCAGGCTCTTCTGTCCATGGGATTTTCCAGGCAATAGTACTGAGTGGATTGCCATTTCCTTTTCCAGGGGATCTTCCCAACCCAGGGCTTGAACCCGGGTATCCCACATTGCAGAAAGACACTTTACCAGCTGAGCCACCAGGGAAGTATGTGACTATTAAATTCTTTCCTTTCTGGGAAAAAACAAAATATTACATTCCTGGGGGTTCAGAATCATGTCAGAGACAGGTGATGATGTGGATATGTCTTATTACTGGACTGATGTTAACTTTCATCACTTATGTTGATGTTTGCCTGGTTCCATACACAGTAAGATTACAATTTCCCCCCTTTGTCTGAATTTTTTTGCTGCACCCTTCAGGTTCTTAGTTCTCTCACCAGGGATTGAACCCCAGTCCCCTGCAAAGTCCTAACCACTGAACCACCAGCCAGTTCTCAAGGATTTTTCCCTTTTGAATTAATCAATATCATGGGGACAGATACTTTGAAACCTTCAAGTTCCTATCTACTATTTTTTTCATTCATTAGTAAATAAGGATCTTTTCTGCAAAAATTATCAACTGTGTTATTGGCTTAATGGGGAGTTTGTTTTCTTCACTTTTTTTTTTAATTAATTGAAACTTTTCTACAAAAAACAGCTTCCCCTTTAGCCTTTATTATGTTTTTCATTCAATTATTTATTTGTATCAGCAGTGACTTATGAATATTCATTTTACTTTAAGGATTCTAGCCCAATAGTTCATTCATTATTTAATTGCCAAATCATTGCAGCTTTAAGTATTTGGCACATCTTCAGATTTTTTCTCTGTATTGTTTTGACTTGCTCTCATCCATTTTTCAGTATCTCTTTACTTTCTGACACAACAAGTTATTTTAGGTTCATCTCTTTTTTTTCCAACCCCAGTTCTTCTAGGAGCTCTGGTCTCTTTTAATGAGAAATGGTGTTCAGAAACCAAGATCCAACTAACTGCAGGTATGCTCACCACTTGTTTATATCCTACCCTGCCATGGACAAAGGTAGAATATATATTTTTACTATATCTTCATATATACCAATCACACATAAACACCTTTATATTGATTTATATATATATATATATATATAGTGAAAACCATGAGTTCATACTGATACCTCTGATTGCAAAACAAAACTACAGATTTAATTTAGTCATCCTTCATTCTTTTATCCATACTTATTTTTGTCCAAATCTGAGAAATGGATCTCATTATAATTTATGTATTCTTTCAATCCTACTGAATACATAAAATGCAAATAAAACATCAAGAATATCCATATCCTGCACTTTTAAAATACTGTATATCTTGTATATTTCTGCTTTTCTCTCATCATTTATTTTTTTGTATATTCTTTTTATTTACTTTT
Source organism: Bos taurus (assembly GCF_002263795.3). Lineage (NCBI taxonomy): Eukaryota > Metazoa > Chordata > Mammalia > Artiodactyla > Bovidae > Bos > Bos taurus. Next base: position 53,195,796 of record NC_037338.1, on the reverse strand, counting down.
TTGGTCTAGTTTCCTGAACTGGAAATGTAAGTAATTTATTTTTATTCTGATAAAAATGCTTAATGCTAATTAGAGGAGGGCATGGAAACCCACTTCATTATTCTTGCCTAGAGAATTCCATGGACAGAAGAGCCTAGTGAGCCACAGTCCATAGGGATGCAAAGAGTCGTACATGACAAGTGACTTAGCATGCAAGCACACTGCTTTAGCTATACCTTGTAGACTCTAATATGAAGTATTTCTATTGCCACTATGCTTTTTATTTTTTTCAATTCTGGTATTTAAGTTCATATTTTCTCTTTAACTCAAGGACAGTTTAGAAAAAAATTCAATTTCCAGGTGGAGGGCTTTTGTCCCTTTTGTTTTTATTAGTAATTTCCAGTTTTATTGCATTATGTCCAGGAGTGTTCTTTGTAATATTTATATGTTATGGATATTCTTGATGTTTTATTTGTTACATAACACATAATCAAATTTGGGGGTCCTTACCATGGGCACTTAAGTAGTACATATAGAGTTTGCAATATATCCATATGATCTAGCTTCTGTATTTTCTACCACTTCCATTGTCTTTTATTGTCCTTCTGAACTCTCTTGTAATGAGATTGCAATATTAATGCATTCTATCATTAATGTGATTTGATGTCTACTTACCTATCGTACAGTTTTTGCTTACAAAGGTAGTAGGTTATTGCATGCGTGAATATATAAAAATTGTAGCTACATTTTGTACTATAGATTTTCTAATGAAAAGTGTTCTTTCACATTCACTGCTTTGGGGCTAAACTTCTATTATGTTTAAAATCAGCCTTGCTCTCCTCTCTTTGCTTCTATATTCTTGGAAAGTTTTTTTTTTTTTTTTAACTCACCATGTTTTAAATATTTATCTTATATACAGCATGTGGTAGAAACTTCTTTTGTGAGACTTGCTGAAAACGAATTTTTAAAATGAGTGAGTGAAATTAATTTGCATATATTGATATGTTTCATGTTACAATTATATGGATTTAGGTTTTTTTCCTATAGTTCCTTTTCTGCAAGATGCATATATATATATATATATATATATATGTATATGAAAATGAGTACATATATGAGTACATAGTATATGAAAGTGGAGTGATAATGTTAGTTACTCAGTCCTGTCTGACTCTTTGCGGCTACATGAACTGTAACCCACCAGGCTCCTCTTTTCATGGAATTCTCCAGGCAAGAATACTGAAGCGGGTAGCCATTCTTTTCTCCAAGGAATTTCTTGACCCAAGGATCAAGTACAGCTGTCCTACATTTCAGGCAGATTCTTCACTGTCTGAGCTATCAGAAAGGCCCTATATGGTATATACATACATGCATATATACTATTGGGACTTCCCAAATAGCTCAGTTGTAAAGAATCTTCCTGCAATTCAGGAGAACCCAGTTCGATTCCTCAGTCAGGAAGATCTGGTGGAGAAGGGATAGGGTACCCACTCCAGTATTCCTTTGCTTCCTTTGTGGCTCAGCTGGTAAAGAATCTGCCTGTAATTCAGGAGACCTGGGTTCAATCCCTCAGTTGGGAAGACCCCCTGGAGAAGGGAAAGGCTACCTACGCCAGTATTCTTGCCTGGAGAATCTCCAGGGACAGATGCACCTGGCAGGCTACATTTCATCGGGTCACAAAGAGTCAGACACAACTGAAGTGACTTAGCACAACATATATACTATTTCCAGTATAATGAACTATAAGTTCATTATTTAGAGGGTGTCAAATGATATTCATAAAAGTTGATAAGCCAGATAGAGAAATGTTAATTGTTCCTGAGTTAACTTAAAATTTAAAATATAAAGCATTATAGTGTATAAACATATGTGTTTATTCCATATAGGGCTTCCCTGGTTGCTCAGATGGTAAAGAATCTGCCTACAATGCAGGAGACATAAGAGATGCGGGGTTGGGAAGTCACAGGGTTGGGAAGATGCCCTGGAGGAGGACATGACAACCTGCTGTGGTATTCTTGCCTAGAGAATTCCACGGACAGAGGAGCCTGGCAGACTGTAGTCCATGGGTCTCAAACAGTCGGACACAACTGAAGTGACCTCAGTACTTATTTTGATTGATAAACCTTATCTTCTAGTAGTAGATTCAAGAAGTGTTTGTGGGTATAGAATTCTCTCTCTCTCTTCTCTTGCTGTCTTCTTTACTCGTAATTTCTTTTTAGAGGAAAGTGGATTGTCATGTGAATATGTTTGAAGTTGGATTTCAATGACTTTAGCCATGTGGTGAAGTTCAACAAGTCCTTATATTTTCTGTATTTCCTATAAATTGAGACAAGAATAGACAATATTTTTTGATTAAATTCTGATCCATTTTAAAATATTGACCTCTGCTTGATGTTCACTGGTCAACTAATGGTGAGACTATACTTGAACATGGACCCTCTGAAACCGTTTAACGGTAATTGATGAAAATATTGTGTGAAAAATGAATGCATAAATATAATATGTCTGTGATATTATTACTATTATTATTTATTATTCTTAAAATCTTATTTGCTAATATCATTAAATTTAGTATAAAATATCTGATCCTGGGTTAAGAGACTGATGGGATTGAAATCAAATTTAAACTCCAGTGGCTTTGTGCTAGAGGCCACACGTTTAATCATTATGCTGTACTGCTCTCTATTTACTCTACATTTCAGAAATAGTTATATAATATTCATATTTAACCCATTACTATATTCTTGCCTGAAGAAATCCATGGTAAAGGCTACAGTCCATGGGGTTGAAAAAAGTTTGAACATGACTAAAAGACTAACACATAACTTATATAATAATCATTTCAAACTTTAATAGGTTTCATACTCTATCTTCTCTACTCAATTTACAGGCTATAAAACATAGAAGAAGAAAGATAAGTATCAGATGAATAGAAATTGTGTGACTGCCAAAATCTAAGATATTAGAAACTGCCAGAATGTCACCCCACTTTAGGCAAAATGTATAAGAAAACTCAGTGGGGTATACTCCAGGAAGAGTAGGAAGTAAGCTAGTAAAGAGAGGGAAGGGCTAGGATCAGAAATAGAGTTTAGTTAAGGAATCAACTATCTGAAACCAAATCTTAAGAGAAACACTTTTATGTCTTTCTTTTACAAAAGATTTACTTTTAATTATATAAAATGATAATAGAAAAATAAGATTTTTTAAATTTCTAAATCAGATATTTTTGTTAAAGTTGCTTCAGAAATCAAATATTTCTTTGACATTTTTCAAGAGGCTTTGTTATTAACTACAGCTATGTCTGTTAGTATTATACAGAAACACATCATTTAAAATATAAGCCATTTCTTTTCGTCTTTAATTTAAATGAAATATAAAATCAAGGATTTTGCAACATGGATCACACTGGCAAACACTTAACACTGTGTGAACAACTCTTATACAGAAGAAAATATCCCTGAAATCACAAAATGTTCTAACCCATGAAAGTGCCTAGCACAATACTTGGCGCATGTTAGGTTCTGTGTTTGTTCATTCACACTCTCATTCAGTCACTCATCCAGGCCTAAGGAGAAACTGCATGATGAGAATGATAAGGACAATGCTTTATCAACAAATCTGTAGTTTTGACAAAGACTTTGGCAATGGAGACTGAAAGAAATCATCTAATCCTTGAATCTGAGTAGAAATGCATTGTTTCCATCTATAATATTTCTATAATCAAGAACAAATAGGGAACAATTACTTTGAGATCTAGAAACTGATAATATCTAAGTGAGACTATAGATTTCAGTTAGGTGAGTGAAGAATGGAGCAGAATTCATCTTTCTGTGACAAGACTCTGACAATGGAAGGACCTGAATACATGCATAAAGTCCAAGGGACTCTCATAGGGATGTATATGAGAGATGGCACACCCAAAAACAGTCTGCATGCAACAGACATTTCTATGTTCAGACATGGTCAGTTCAGATAATTGTTAATTTACTACCCATTTAATGGCTGCAAGAGAAGTGAAGAGATTCCATTCGACACCTAGAAAAGTGGTCTGTTATGAAAACTCGTTTAAACCATTCAAATATCAGCTTTACAAAAGCAAACAAATCTTTCAAGAAATGAATAACAAATGGCATTACTTCATAAAAGCATTCTGCCTATTGATGACGGTTCTCTACTTAAGTCTATTTACAAAAAAGTGATCCATAGTCTTCGAAGATGCAGACAAATTGAGAGCACTTTTATTTTTTTCACCTGAAATACATTCAGTCTTGAGCTTTGAATGATATATTTCACACCTGAATGAATATATTTTGGGAGATTGCTATTTTATGTTTTTATAATTTTAAATTTAACTTTAATTTTATATTGGAGTAGAGTTGACTTTCAATGTTGTGCTAGTTTCAGATTATAACAAAGTGATTTCATTATACATATACATATATCCATTCTTATTCAAATTCCTTTCCCACATAGGTTGTTACAGAATACTGAGTATAGTTTTCTGTGCTATACAGTAAGTAAGTCCTTGTTGATTATCTATATTCTATATAGTAATGTGCTTTTTTTTTTTTTGCTTTGAAATTACAACCACGAAAGTAAAAAACAAAAACACTTCCTGACTTTTTATTCAAACAAACAAAAAAAATATATTTTCTCCTATTTTGACATCATTAAAAAATAATAATAACCTGGGCATATCTGTGTTCCAGAGAAGTTGAGTTTTCATTCTGGAAAGAAGGAACCTATTTTCTTTGACTCTTTTAGATATTTATTTTCTGCAACTAAGATGTGTGCTTACAATGAAAGCAGGAAGGGAACTGTGCCCTTGGTCCGGATAAAAACTGAACTAAACTGGTGCACCTTCTGAAAATTTATCATTTGTATCTACCAAGAGTTTTGTGAGTTATGCTAGGAAAATTGGACAGCCATGAAATAAAAGAGCTGTGGTCTGGGGACCCTACTTATGTCTCAATTTTTCCATATCTCTTGAAGAAGCCAGCATAAGAAATTCTTCATAAATCTGCCTTTTTGGAACAAATTGCTATGCTTTCATGACACATAGTGGAAACTGAATTAGTGGTCCAAGGCATCTCACAAAATTCTCAAAGTCATTTGACATAGGAGAATTGGTTTCAAACTCAAGACGTATGGCTCATGGCTCACACACACACACACACACACATTTTATGACATTGTATATCCCTTTTCGATCACATGATAAAGGGATAATAGTTAATGACTTACTGAAATATGTGTAAATAACTGATTAAAAAGTGTGAAAAGCCAAAATAAATGTCAGTTATGCTATGTTACTGCTGTCTCTGACATAGGCAAAAATGCAACCAAATTATTAGAAAACAATAAAAACTGAAAACAAACATTCCAAATATTATTTTAGAAAGAAAAAGGTTTTATTTTAACCACAAAAGAAATAAAATTGAACATATTTTCTTAATATTAAGTATATTCTTTGTAATCTTTTTCTCTACTTCCATTTAATTACTATTGGATCATTCAACTTTGTGTTTTGGATTTCATACACTGTTCCGAAAAAGTGTTTTCCACTCTGAATTTCAGTTAAATTATACTTAATTATGATGGCATAATAGCTGCTAAGAAAATAGAAGACACACACATAACATGCAAACTGATTCTTATTATGAAAATCATGCATTTTTTGGCTATTGAGGGTATTTAATGGCACCCCACTCCAGTACTCTTGCCTGGAAAATCCCATAGATGGAGGAGTCTCGTAGGCTACAGTCTATGGGGTCCCTGAGTCGGACATGACTGAGCGACTTCACTTGCACTCTTCACTTTCATGCATTGCAGAAGGAAATGGCAACCCACTCCAGTGTTCTTGCCTGGAGAATCCCAGGGACGGGGGATCCTGGTTGGCTGCCGTCTATGGAGTCGTACAGAGTCGGACATGACTGCAGTGACTTAGCAGTAGCAGCAACTATTTATAACTGATGTTCTTAAAATTAATCCATCCTCAGACCTTCCTAATTGCTCCTATTATCTGTGTTCATACATGTTCTCTCTCCTTTAGGCTTGCAACATTGATATAAAAATTGTGCAGCCCATGGTTATTGATTATAATCCTTTTTTTTTTTTTGCTTGTTTGTTTGTGGACTGTTTTTAGATTCATATACCTTTTCTCAGTTAAATATCATTAAAACTTTAATAGGCTTTTTTCATTCCTAAGTTTATAATGTGAAATCATGATGGACTTCAGGTCTAGAACACAATATTCTATTAGTAAATGCTGACTAACCTTTCATCAGAAGTTTGTAATAGATAAAAATTTGCAATTAATTTGCCCTGGGATATAATTCTGTAGCTTTGTCTTTGCTAGATCAGGTCTTCAAACTCACTCAAATGTCTAATTTTGCATCATCAATTGAATTGTTTCATATAATAATGTGAAACTATCACTAGGATGGTAGAAATAATCTAATTTACCTTTTTTTGTGTTAAAATGATAATGAAACAACCACTTAACATTCACATCACTTAGAGAAAATTACATCTTCCATGTACCATTTTATCTTAAATCAGCTTCAAGTAATGCTCCGAAGCAAAAATGGTAGTTATTATTAGTCATTCTTTATCTTATCTTTTTTGTTAGAATATTGATACTCAGAAATATAAATTGATTTACTCAAGGTCAGCCAGGCAAGAAGCAGTAGACGCAAAACTCAAGCTCGAGAGTTTTGGCCTCTGGCTTGGTAGTGTTTTTACTACAAAAGACACTCTCCTAGATTGACAGCCCTACAATGTTTTAAAAACACTGGCCTATGTCACATGCATCTTCTGACCATCTTACTCTGGCTTAGATTTCTATAATTCAGAAATATGAAGAATTAAACAATTTGACAATAGATCCAGCCAAGTTGAATTTTGGTATTTCAGAATAAACCAGAGCTCTTCAGCAAGAGATTAGGAAATCATTAAAGCAAAGAAACAAAAAATGCTTTGCTTCAAGTTTCTCAGTGAAAAGAGAACAAATTAATCACATAAGGCAAGTTAACCTTTGATAACAATCCACACGTTATTTATGAACACTTATTCTTTATCATGTAATTTGGCATGTAGGGTTAAAAGGGACATTTGAGGTCAAACAAACAAATTAATTAAAAGGATGCATATTCAAGCAGTTTCTAAATTCTAATTGATAGTAATTGTAGGTTTTAAAATTTGTTAATTGCATACTTACCTGGACATATTGTGAATTACTGTAGATAAACTAGAAAAAATATACATGCATGTGTGAGAGAGAGAGAGAGAAAGAAAGAAGGGAGGGCCTTAAATCAGGAAATCAAGGGTGGTTACAGTTGCAATTGGACCTCCCCAGGGATGAAATATTCTTAGAGACTGGTCATTCTAATGTTCTCACTGCACTTATAATGCAAAGTCTGTAGAGCCAAAGCCCTGCAGAGACAAACTGATATATGCCATGGGCAGCAATACTGCAATTCAAGCCTTCTGAGCTATTCCTTGTTAATTCTGCAGTACCATAATGCCTCAAGATGCCACCTCTTAAAAGAATCCTTCAAACTTAATGGAACAAATAATACTACCAAAATATGGTACCCAATAGATGAATTAATTGATTAATTAATTCAAAAATCAATCATTGAGTGCTGTGAAAATGAATGAAGAGCCCACTAATGAGAAGAAGCAAAGACTATTTATTCAGAACTTGCTAAAGTGAAGGGGCAAGCCACCACCTCTTGCATTTTGGCAGATATTAGAAGATAGAGGTGGAGGAAAGCTTTGTAGCAAAAAAAAAAAAGACTGAACAGCTGTAGGTCTGACTACAGATTATTAACATGAGGAAGCTGAAGACAGACTATATAGAAGTAGAGTATCCTATGTGAGCAGTTAAAGCAAAAGTTCTAGGTCAGTTGAACAAAAGTAAAAATTGAATAACAAAAACAATCAACCCCAGACTTGAAGAAGTTTACAGATCTAAAGTCTCTCTCTTTTTTATAAAGTCTTTTTTCCCCTGCCCTTATCATATTGAAAATTCACAGATTTAATTAATAATATTTGTAAGGTGCTTTTTTTTTTATTGTTTTGCTAGCCAGTATGTGGGATCTTATTTCCCCAACCAGGGTTTGAACCTATACCCCCTGCAGTGGAATCACAGATTCTTAAGCACTAGACAGCCAGGGAAATCTCCAGATCCAGAATCTTTTGAATGAAGGGACGATAGTTTCTCTTGAGGAGGGACTCTGTTACACTGCCAAAAATCAAACTGTTAACTTTTATCCCAGTCTTCTTCAAAGGGACTTATGACCTTTTACAAGGGTACTGTGCACTGGGAAAAAGGAAATAATTAAAACTTTCAGGAGCACTGAACACTGACTCTGAACTGTCACTAACACCAGGACACCCCAAATAACACATTGATATATTCATCAAAGTATGGGGCTTAAAGATGTCAGGTGATCAAATTAGTTTTATCTCAGATCTATGTCAATATGGGCCTACTAGATCGCTAAACTCATCCTATAACTGTTCTCCAGGAATGCATTTGAAACAACACTATCAGCAGTTGGTAGAATTCCAATATTGATTCCTTAAGCTGTGCAATGAGTGTCATCATTATAGAAAGATCATATGGAAACCACAAGAAGTGCCCATGCCTAGGAACATAGAAAACCAAAACAATACTGCATTCCTGGAGGAATTGCAGAGATTAGTGCCACCATGTGGACTTGAAAGGAACAGGGGTGATGTGTGTGCATATGTGTGCTCAGGTGTGTCCGACTCTGTGGGACCCATGGACTGTAGCTTCTCTATCCATGGAATTTTCCAGGCAAAAATTCTGGAGTGGCTTGTCATTTCCAGGGGATCTTCCTGACCCAGGGATCAAACCTGCATCTCTTGAATCTCCTGCACTGGCAGGTGAATTCTTTACCATTGCGCCACCTGGTGATATCTATCAAATCCTATCAGCTCAACTACTTGACCTGTGCAGAAGACAGAGTTTGAAGAATGAGAGTGGATTATCACCAGTTTAACTAGGTGGTGACTCCAATCACAGCTGCTGTACCAGATGTGATTTCATTGCTTGGGCTAATTAACACAGCTATCTAGAAAATATTTTTTTCTTCATACTTTTTAATAAAGACCAGAAGAAGCATATTGCTTTCAAATGATAAGGCCAGCAATATACCTTCACTGTCCTATCTTAGAAGTATAGCAACTTTTCAGCTGTATGTCATAATTCAGTTTGTGGAAATCTTGATTTGCTTTCCTTTCTACAGACTATTATACCATCCAGTATAATGATACATTATGCTGATTGGACCTTTTGAGTGAGAGATAGTGACTACTCTAAATTTACTGGTGAGATATTTACATGTCAAGGGGTAAGAAATAAATCTGGCAAAAAGTTCAACGGTCTTCTACATTGGTGACATTTCAATGTGTGGGACCTGGACAGTATGCCTTTTGAAGTGAAGGGTAAGGTATTGTCTCTGGTTCTTGCTGAAGCCAAAGAAAGGAACATATCTTGTAGGCCTTTCTGGATTATGGAGATAACATATTCCTCTTGTAGGTATGTTATTCTGCCTCATTTAGCAGTTGGCCCCAGAGCTGCTAGCTTTGACAGGTTCAGGCTACCAGGCAGGCTGCTCTGCTTCTTGGGCTATATGATCCAGCAGATCTATTGATGTTTGAAGTGTCATTTGTTAGAGATGCTGTTTGGAGCCTTTGAAAGATTCCTATTGGCAAATCATAGAGCAGGCCCTTGGAATATTTGAGCAAAACCCTGCCATTTTCTGCAGATAACTGTTCTCCTTTAAGAAAGATTTTGGCTTACTATTGCTGCTGCTGCTGCTAAGTAGCTTCAGTCATGTCCGACTCTGTGTGACCCCATAGACGGCAGCCCACCAGGCTCCCGTGCCCCTGAGATTCTCCAGGCAAGAACGTGAAAAGTGAAAGTGAAGTCACTCAGTCATGTCCGACTGTTCACGACCCCATGGACTGCAGCCTACCAGGCTCCCCTGTCCATGGGATTTTCCAGGCAAGAGTACTATATATATATATATATATATATATATATATATATATATATATAATCAAGCCTGAGCAGACTCTGAAAGCACAAGTTAGTTCTGTGAAGAAGTGATCCAAATGCCACCATCCCCAGTCCTGGCATGCTACTTTTTTCCCCAGTCTGTACCTTTGGCCTCTTCTGGAATTCCCTATGATCAGTTCACAGGGGAAGAGAAACCTTGACCTTGTTGACAAATGGTTCTTCATATACAGCTATCATCCCAAAGTGAACAACTACAGAACTAGCACTATAGTCCATTTTGGGGACACCTCTGTAGGACAGTGGTGAAGAGAAATTTTCCCAACTAATAGAACTTCAAGCAGTGCACCTGGTTGTTCATTTTGCTTGGAAGGAGAAATGGCCAGATGTGTGTATATTGATTTATGTACCCAAAGGTTTGGCCAGACAGTCAGAAACATGACTGGAACAAATTAGAAAATTGATACAAGAAAATTTGGGGCAGGAGCATGGGGTTAGACCTCTGTATGGGCACACAATATGAAGATATTTGTGTCCCTCTGTTACTGTTCAGTCTCTGATTCCTGTCCAACTCTGTGCGACCCCATGGACTATCACACTCCAGTCTCCCCTGTTCTATCCTTTTGTCTTTTGGTCAAATGTTGATCTCGGCAAAAGAGGATTTGAATAATTAACTGGAAAGAATGATCCATTCTGGAAATACCAGTCAGTTTCCTTTCCTAGACAGCCCATCATTGCCTAATGGGTTTATGTATAAAGTAGCCATAGTGGCAGGGATTGACTTTTTGTCTGAAATAAGTAGCATGGACGTTCTCTCACCCAAACTGACTTGACTAAGGCCAATACTGAGTGCCCCGTCTGCCAGCAGCAGAGGCCAGCACTGAATCCCTGACATGATACCATTCATTCCTCAGGATGTTTAGCCAGATAACTGGTGATAGGTTGATTACATTGGACTGTTTCAATCATGGAAGGAACAGCATTTTGTTTTTACTGGACTAGACATATACTTTGCATACAGATTTGCCTTTTCTGCCCACAATGTGCCTGCCAAAGCTACTATCCATGGATTTATAGAATATCTCTGATATATGGTGCTTTTCCTCCCATCAGCAGAATTCACCTGGGGCTTCCGAGGTGGAGCTAGAAATCAGTGGATGGAAATGGGACTTGAACCACTTATTATTCTCCTCAGTGACCCACTAGCAAAAAGTTTGCTTACTGTCTTTGTTACCTTAAGTCTACTGGTCTGGAAGTCTTAGTTCTACATGGAGAAATATTTCCACCAGGAGACAAAACAATGATTCAATTGAACAGAAGGTTAAAATTGCTGTCCAGCCACTTTGGACTCCTAAAACTTCAGGAACAAGAAGAGAGGTATTGTGCTAGCTGGGATGATTGTCCTGACTTCAAGGAGAAATTGGACTGCTACTCCACAATAAAGATTCCTTAGGGTATCTCTTAGTATTGATCTCAGAGAGAGAATAGAGAGTGTTTCTGAAGACAGACAGTAGTTCCCTACCCAGGAATTGAATCTGGGCAGCCTGGCTGAAAACCAGGAATCCCAAAAACTAGTCCACCAGAGGCTAGGGGCTAGAAGCACAGTTCTCCCAACTCTTAGCCCCATTGAAAAATGCATTTATAAAGGAGGTTAAAACTTTAAAAACAAGTATAAAGTTTCTTTTACAGACACAGCACAATAGTGAGGGAGCACAGCGAAAAACAGTTTCTTTAAGACAGAAGCAAGGCAGAAATACACATCAAGAGAGTTAAGGGCTTGGGCATCCCCCATAATGAGGAGAGGGCCAATAAAGGGGTGGTTAAATCATTTATATAGGATGGTCCTTCTGGGTCTTTATTTACCTTTGGTCAATCATCTTGTTTCTTTTTTCACAACTAACCAGTCCTAGGATCCTCTCATACATGCCTGCATAACATTTTGCTAAGATAGCATGTATGCATGCATGCTTAGTCACTCAGTCTTGTCGACCCTTTGCAACCGCATGGTCTGTAGCCTGTCAGTCTCCTCTGCCCATGCGATTCTCCAGACAACAATAGTGTAGTGATTGCTGTGCCCTCCTCCAGGGAACCTTTCCCAACCCAGGGATTTAACCTGTGTCTCTTATGTCTCCTACATTGATTGACAGGTGGGTTCTTTAATACCACTGGGAAAGCCCCTTGTTAAGATGGATTTCACTGCAAATGCCTGTGCGTATATGTCCATACTTATTATGGGGTGGTACCCGCTCCTGTTTTGACTCCTAATGAGTCTTCCTATGCATGTATATATATAGGGAAGTTTTCCTTGACCTCAGGAGTGATCATCTTATCTCTTACCTCAGCAGAGCTCAGCTTCTGCAACTAGCTTTGTCCTTGGAGCATCTACAGAAAATGAAGTTTCTATTTAACTTTGCTTGATATCACCAGCTGTCCAGTCCAAGGGCCCATCTATCCCCTACCTCAGTATTATCATGCCTTGTGATGAATACCAGTGGAAAACTATAATAGCCCAATTCAAAGTAGACTGCTAATGACATATGAAGATTTGTCTCACCCTAGCAACTGAGATGCTTGTTGAAGGCAAAGAGGATACTAGTGGAAGAAAGTAGTTATATGTGACAGCTACAACAACATGACTAGTTACAGCAACAAGGACTGTAATGGTCATAAGTATTTATGACCATACTCCTTATTTCATTATTATGATGTTGGTGTGATACACACACACACATACACACACACATACACACATATATAGTTTTTCTCCTCATCCATTTTTATATACTTACTTTATATTATAGTGTTTAAGTATTGTTAATTTTGCATTACCTTGACATCGAGTCAATGATGCCATCCAACCATCTCACTCACTCTTGTCCCCTTCTCCTTCCACCTTCAATCATTCTCAGAACCAGGGTCTTCTCCAATGAGTCGGTTCTTTGCATCACATGGCCAAAGTACTGGAATTTCAGCTTCAGCATCAGTCCTTCCGATGAATATTCAGGACCGATTTCCTTTAGGATTGACTGGTTTGATATCCATGAAGTCCAAGTGTTTAAGTTACAAAGTACAAAGGGAGTAGTAAACATCAACAAGGACTTCATCCTCTCTTCTGTATAAAGTACTAGTGCATTTTCAGTTGTATTGCATTCCTCAGGTATGCCTTTTATATTAGTTACATTTGCAGAGTAAGTCTCTTCCAATTAACTTTGCAGAATAGGGCATTTTGGTCATTGGTTTAATGATTATGGTTAAGGGCTGGGAGAGAGGGAAAATCTGTGGGTCCTTTTTTTTTTTTAACTCTCGGAGTTACTATGCATGCTTAGTTGCTCAGTCATGTATGACTTTTTTTGTGGCCCAGTAGACTGTAGCTCACCAGGCTCCTCTCTCCATGGGATTCTCCAGGCAAGAATACTGGAGTGGGTAGCCATTGTGTTCTCCAGAGGATCTTCCTGACCCAGAGATTGAATCCTGAATCTCCTGCAATGCAGGCAATCAACACTCAAAAGAGTTCTAAATATTTCCATCAATATTGTTTTATCTTTTCATGGTTTAGGAAAATTTTAACCATAGCTCTTAATTTAACTTCAATCCATGGTTTAAATTCTGCAGTAATTTATATACATAAATCATGAGATGGATTCATTTTTAATTGCAACTTGAATTATGGTATTCTAGGAAAGTTGTTCAAATAATGTAGGATATCTGAACAAGAGGAAGAGAAGAGAGAGGCAGACAGAGTTCTACCTAATAGAAATCAGAAAGATTAGGGGAAGAGAGAGAACTGGACATAAGGAGGCAATTGAAGGGAGGGAGTTCAGTTCAGTCCCTCAGTTGTGTCCGACTCTTTGCGACCCCATGAACTGAAGCATCCAGGCTTCCCTGTCCATCATAAACTCCTGGAGCTTGCTCAAACTCATGTCCATCGAGTCAATGATGCCATCCAACCATCTCACTCACTGTTGTCCCCTTCTCCTTCCACCTTCAATCATTCTCAGAACCAGGGTCTTCTCCAATGAGTCGGTTCTTTGCATCACATGGCCAAAGTACTGGAATTTCAGCTTCAGCATCAGTCCTTCCAATGAATATTCAGGACCGATTTCCTTTAGGATTGACTGATTTGATATCCACGAAGTCCAAGGGGCTCTCAAGAGTCTTCTCCAACACCACAGTTCAAAAGCATCAATTCTTCAGCACTCAGCTTTCTTTATAGTCCAGCTCTCACATCCATGCATGACTACTGGAAAAACCATAGCTTTGACTAGATGGACCTCTGTGGAGGAATGATTTACTAGGAGAATAAATCTAGTTTGTTCTTGCTTTAGCTTGTTAAATTGCCCATTTATTTTGCCCAAAGAGCAGTTTTTAATTTTCTATTTTATAAGTGTTTCAAGAGTACTTTCCATTTACTGTTATTAAAAAAATATTGGCACAATACACAATACATTCTTGAGCCTATTTTGCATCTACTAGTCTGTATTTCCCACTTCATCCCCACTGGTAACCACTAATTTCTTTCTACATCTGTGAGTCTGATTCTTTTATGCTATATTTGCTAGTTTGTTGTATTTTTTTTAGATTCCACATATAAATGATACCATACAGTATTTATCTTTCTCTGCCTGGCATCTTTTATTTAGCATAATATCCTCCAAATTCACCCATGTTGCTGCCATGACAAAAGATCATTTTTTTTTTTTTGGCTGAGTATTATTCCACTGTATTATGTACATACAGCATCATTTTTAATCCATTCATGTATTGAACAGTTGGGTAGTTCCCATGTCTTGGCAATTTTAAATAATACTGCAGTGGAAATTAGGGTACATGTATCCTTTTGAATTTTTTGTTTGTTTGTTTTGTTTTCATATATATACCCAGCAGTGGAACTACTGGGTAATATGATAGTTCTATTTTTAGTTTTTTGGGAATCCTCCATATTGTCAACAGTGGTTGCACTAATCTATATTCTCACAAACAGAGTGAATGTATTCTCTTTTATCTATGTCATTACCAGGATCTGTTATTTTTATATATTTTGATGATAGCCATTCTGAAAGGCTTGGCATTATATCATATTGTGGTTTTTATTTGCATTTCTCTGCTGATTCATGACGTTTGGCATCTTTTCTTGTACCTGTTTGGCCAAAGTATCTTTTAGTGAAGGGGTTTTTGATTCAAATTTTCACATGAATTACTTAATATATTAATCAAAACTGTTTTGCATTGGGGTCTAAGAAAGCTTATTCCTGAACTTTTTTAAGGTGCTTGTGAAATGAATGATAATGTGTAAATGAAATGTTCCTCAGAGTGACCAGTGAAGTTCCAAGTTATCCTTAATGAAGTGATGTCACTTAAAAACATAGGATCAATAACTAGAATTCTAATGAGAGTACACGCGAGAAGCAGACTGTTTCGTGGAAGAGTAGAAAGTTTATATTTTGATAGCCCAACAAAACCTAGCAACATCAGTGAGGATGCAATAATCATGGATTTAATGTATCAAAGTCTTTAATTTGATGGTTGGCCACCTCCAAACAAACGCAAAAGTTCTCAACTCTTGGCAGGTGAAAATCTGAATTTTCACTCTGGATCAAATCCAAGGTCTCAAAACAAAAAATGAGGTTAAAAAAAAAAAAGAAACCTTTATGTTGTTTTAATTGATAACCCACAGAAAAGTTTGTATAGTTCATGTCTGTGTGGTGAGAACCTCAGATTCATGAGTCTCTGAGGCCAGTTCATACAATAGAAGTATAAGACCTTTGCCTGTGTCTATGATTCTCCTTCTTCTAATAAACACACTTTTAACAGTAACACAAAAGAAACTGGGGAAGGATGGAAAGGAGCTTGATGTCACCAAGGATGACAGGAAATGGAAACCAGTAACAAAACCTGCATACTAACCTGGAAATAAAGAGCTAAGGCACTGAATGAAAAGAAAGCAGAGCTCAGACTACATGCTGACTTAAGCAACTAATTTCAGGCTCCACAAGTCAGGACCAGCAAGGCACACATGGCATGTGTGAGTGTAATTCATGGTTAAAGGCTGGGATCTGAGGCAATGGATGGTGCACTGTCAATCTCTGTGACTACTGTAGGGACGGAGATAAATGAAGAGCACCAAAATGAGAGCAGAGCTTATAATAATGACAGGGTCAGCCACCATCACTGGTATTTCAGAGACTTGAAGGCTGAGTGCCGAAGAATTGATAGTTTCAAACTGTGGTGCTGCAGAAGATTCTTGAGAGTCCCATGGACAGCAAGGAGATCAAAACTGTCAATCCTAAAGGAAATCAACCCTGAATATTCACTGGAAGGACTGATTTGAAGTTGAAGCTCCAATACTTTGGCCACCTGATGTGAAGAGCTGACTCACTGGAAAAGACCTTGATATTGGGAAAGATTGAGGGCAGAAGAGAAGGAGATGACAGGGGAGGAGATGATTGGATGGTATCACTGACTCAACAGACATGAGTTTGAGCAAGCTCTGGGAGATGGTGAAGGACAGGGAAACCTGGCATGCTGCAATCCATGGGGTCACACAGAGTAGAACATGACTGAGCAACTAAACAGCAACAACAAGGGCAGACAGAGAAACAGGAAAGCTTTCTAGTGGGAAAAGCAGAAGACTTCAGGTATGCCATGATTGGAGACCGTTAGCCTGAGAACCTGTGGCACGTTATTTTTATGATGTCTCTGGGGAAAAAAAAAAAAAAAGATATCCATGGCTAAATATATTAGCTCTTCTCTCCTACATGCTCTTTTGGAGATTCACAATGAGCCATACTGAAATATTGACACCTCTGGGAAGTTCTATACTAAAGAAATATTTTTTAATTTGGATCTTCCAAAACTATTTCTTGCTACTTTATTTTCTAAACTTTATTAATGTTCTATACAAAAGGAAACAGTTTTATTGAAAGCCAAATGCTCAATCATTGTTAGGTTCCTGACACCCAAGATGGGCAGCTGACCTTCATTTAAGGCTAGAGATCCACCAGTTAACTAACAGAAATGATGCTACCATGAGGTAAGATCAAAATATGCTTCAGTGTTCATCCCTGTCCCAAGAAATATAGTTTTTTTAACAGCAAAGTGTACTAAATAAGTAAATAAAGATGTATGTTACTAGGTTTTTTCTTGCTATGTTTTCTTTTTTGTTTTCCTTTCTTCCCATCCTGCCAAGCCATCTGGCCATCATATCACTATCACTATTCCTGTGTCTTTGAAATAAACCAAAGTTTCCAATGTTGGCAGGTTTTTATAGGCTATGGCAAAGCTAAAAATTGTTAGATTCTGGAGAATTTTGATGAAATAACAATCTAGGTGATCAAATAATTGTTCCCTAGGCAGCTTGTATAATGTCTTTCCTTTCTTACTGTCTGGGAAAGGGCAATGCTATAGATTTCCTTCTACTTTGCAGGTTTGAATTTGTGTTATCTTAAAGGTGCAACCCTGCCTAGATAGTACCTCTAATTGGGAGCACAGTGGAGGTGTTTCTCTTCTACCTTATTCATTAGGGGACAGCAAGACAAATAAAAAAGCAGCAATAAGATAGTTTTGAGTCCATTAATATCTGAGAAACATATAATTTGCTGTTTGAGTGCAAGTTTTCATGGTATTAATGGCTGCTAAAGCGTTAACACAGTTACCTATTTTGCATGCAGCAGCATTTTAATAGAGAGCACTTAAGATAAATGTTGTTATGGGAGAAAACTGATCTTTAATAAAGGCCTTTCAAGTATTAAAGGGAGATAACAGTGATGAATTATGAACACTAGGGAACTGTTCCAATGCTGCATACAGCAAATTGTCAGTTGCTTACAAAACAGTAAGAGAGTATCTTACTGGGGTTATGGGACAGAATCTAAGCTTATAACATATCATAGCATATTATATATGATATTATATTTCTGTTATCCTTTCCCCCAAAATTATCCTGTTCACTTATCTTTTCTTATGGATTACATTCATCAACTCCTTGAGATATAATAAAAAGGCTAATGACATAAAATCTTTCATTTCCGGAAGAGTACTCCGTTTTGTTTGAAAGGACACTTCAAGCACACTGAAATATCATTTCTCTTCATAAAAAGAAGGTGAAATTACTGACCTGAGAAGACTGCTTACTAGGTTCCTAGTAAAGGAATATTTAATGTGTCTTTTAGAAGGATGAGGGGTTAAGAGTAAATAGACCCTCAGTCTCCTCAAAATGTCCTGTAATTGTGCTTCCCCATAAAGTCATTTGAAATTGGTCACACAGCCTAAAGAGAAAAATAAGAATCAAACCTATCAAAAATGAAAGAGCCCAGTATAAAACTAACCTAAAATAGAATGTTTGCCCCTGTAATGTAACATTTTTACTAATGCATTTGAATTTACTATCATCAAGAACCTCTGAGGGAGGAGGCCATCTAATCTCCACTTGATCTCAGGGAACATGTACAGATAGAAAAACAAGAATGTGCCTTCTTCCAGCAGAGCCCATGGATGGAGAACAGATCTGGCACCAACACACTGCAGGACACCACAACATTTTAGGTCATCACACGTTTGTTTTATATACGATCATGGGGTAAAACGGAGAAGGCAATGGCACCGCACTCCAGTACTCTTGCCTGGAAACTCCCATGGATGGAGGAGCCTGGTAGGCTGCAGTCCATGGGGTCACGAAGAGTCGGACACGACTGAGTGACTTCACTTTCACTTTTCACTTTCATGCATTGGAGAAGGAAATGGCAACCCACTCCAGTGTTCTTTCCTGGAGAATCCCAGGGACGGGGGAGCATGGTGGGCTGCCGTCTACGGGGTCGCGCAGAGTTGGACACGACTGAAGTGACTTAGCATAGCATAGCATGGGGTAAAAAGTTCATATTATTTTTCAGAATTATTTCAGGTTAAAATTTTCTGGTGTTTCCCTCCCCCAGTATAAAATATTTTTATTACCTTACTCTAACTTTCCCACCAGGTCTCTCTCCAAATTTCTTTCATCCACAACCTCTATTCACTCTCTCTGACTTTCCAACCCGATTCTTCTCCAATATTTTCAATTACCTTTTTTGTTTTTGTTGTTTTTGTTAGGTGTAGGTTATCTATTTCATAAAGAATTTTACCTCTCTCAATTCTCTGAATAATAAGATGCTATAGTCTTTCTCAGTGTTCACTTCCTCTGAGTTCTCTGCCATCCCCTCAGACACTAAAATTTCCTTCTAGCATTTTAGTGAATATTACCTAGCTAAATTCTAAACCCTTAAAAGATAAACTTGTGTCTTATTTGTCCTTTCTTTCAAGGAGCTGATACAGGGTCTGAAATTATGAAACAGGAAATGTGTATTTCTTCAGTGAATTAACTGAAAGCCCCAGCTTCCAATAGACAGTAACGTAGCTTCTTCAGGTGAAAGAGCTTGATATCATCCAAGGTAGTCATGCTATGTAGCATGGAAATTAAGACTAGGTTTTAGAGCCAGACTCCCTAAGTTTGAATTCTCACTCTTTTGTTTTCAGCTGTGTTTTGAATGAAGTCATCTCTTCATGCCTCAGTTTACTGAATTGTAAACTGGATAAGAGTGGTGGAATGGAGTTGAAGTGTTATTTTAATGACATAACCTGGATTGTGTGTAAAATTTTTAGACTCATGACTTTTCTCAGGACATCATAAATGCTATATATACATGCAGTTGAGCAGAACTAATGTTATAGAACAATCTCTTTCTAAGTGGTTCATTCCTTGTCACAGTAATACCTTTTAAAGTTTATACCTATATTGCTCCTTGGGTTTCCCCATTGGTGGCTTGTTGGTAAAGAATCTGCCTGCAATGCAGGAGATGCAGTAGACATGGGTTCAATCCCTGGATTGGGAAGATTCCCTGGAGGAGGTCATTGCAACCCATTCCAGTATTCTTGCTGAGAGAATCCCATGGATAGAGGAACCTGGAGGGCTATTTTCCAGGGGGTCACAAAAGAGTTGGACATGACTGAAGTGACTGAGCACATGTGCACATATATTTACTCCTTATTTATACACCTTGATGTGTCTAAATAGTCCTAATGTTTTGATGGTGGCATCTTGATACTTCACTTACACTGACAGTATCTAATCAGTCAGTGAAGTGGTGGCTTGCAAGAGAAAGCCAAAAAGGAATTAATCTAAGCAGAAAGGCCTAGTATGATAGATTATAAGTATGAAAGGGCACGCTAATAAACATGTTAATTTATAGTCTCCATTAAGCATCTCACTTTCCTCCCTCACAGAAATGAAAGCTATCTGCCTAAGCCAGTCATTAATAGTCTCTCAGAGTCTAACTCCCTGAAGACCCATTCTGTTTGCAGGAGAGTATTTTCTTCCCATTTAAAAATGACTTGACTTCAAAGAAATTAAAGTAGCAATCCATTTTGCAAGTTGTAAGTGTACATCCATGAAGATGGAAATGGCAACCCACTGTAATATCCTTGCTTGGGAAATCCCGTAGACAAATGAGCCTAATGGGCTATATAGTCCATGGGGTTGCAAAATAGTGGAACATGTGACTTAGGGACTGAACAACAAACAACAAGTACACAGTCAACTACTAGTCATTATCCTAAAAGTAATTATCTAGGAAAATATAAAGAAGCTTGCAAAACACCTTTGAACATCACCTAGAATACAAGCAGATTAAAAGGTATTGTTTCTGCTAAACACATCTCTCATTTCTTCAGCATATTTCACATATGTTCACATTTCTGCAGTTTCCAAATTCTATAAAATAAAATATATTTTATGTTTATATGATAAGAAATATTTAGATTAAAAATACATCGCTTGGATTGGAGTGTGTGTATATTAATATATTACATCCAGGTGTAATTGGTAAACCCCCAAAATGCATTTGTATTTCATTCAGGGAGGTATATAAAATCCACACTCTGATCTAAATAAACAGTGTGTGTGTGTGTGTGTGTGTGTGTTAGTCACTCAGTCATGTCCGACTCTCTGCCACACCATGGATTGTAGCTCAACAGGTTCTTCTGTCCAAGGAATTCTTTAGGCAAGAATAATGGAGTGTGTAGGCATGACCTTCTCTCGGGGATCTTCCAGACCCAGGGAGTGAACCCAGGTCTCCCAAATTGCAGGCAGATTCTTTATCATTTCAGCTACCTGGGAAACCCAAATAAACAGCACTAGTACTTTAATCATTTCAAATTTCCTATAACCTCTCTCTTTTTTCTTTGTTGAAAATGTAAATATCTGTCGAAATCAAGGGCAGGAATTGGGGTAGTGTTGGAAGCCTTACATTCCTATTGCTTTCCCTTCAAAGAGTCTTGAGGCTGTAGAATTCTGCTGCAGAGTATTCTCAATATTATATAATTTACATTATTTTCAAGATCAAAGGAATCGAGGTGATATTTATCAGACTCAAATTCAAGGGTCAGAATAAAATGGAGATTTTATAAAAGAAATAGTTGTATTTGCTATAGATAGCTGCTTCCTTCTTTGAGGGGGGACAAATTATGAATTCAAAAAATGTGTGTGTGCTTGTGTGTGCATGCTCAGTGGCTAAATCATCCTGACCCAGGGATAGAACCTGCCTCTCTTGTGTCTCCTGCATTGACAGATGGATTCTTTACCACTGAGCCACCTGGAAAGCCTCAAATCAGTATAAATCAATTAGTACATCCACTTGGTGGGTAATTCATCTTCAGCTCTGTCCTTTTATTATACTGTGTGTTGAGATGAATCTCCTTTAGCACACCTATATGCAACCCTTCCTTCCTAATAGGCCCACATCATGTACCTTGGGCCTCAAGCTACCTTGAGCCTCAAGCTGCCTTGAGGTAGGTACCTTGATACCTACCAAGAAGCCTTTTTCCTGGTAGGACATTATTACCTGGACCTACTCTTTATCTTCTCTTGCCCAGTAACAAGTATCTACCTGATTAACTGTCATGTTAGAAACTGAACTTTGATTTAAATTCACATTGAAATTCACTTTATCTCAATGCATTAATTAGTTATTGATAATTTTCCTGACAATGTACTTCATGCTAACAAGTAAAGGGGAGATAATACCTAATGCAGATTTTCAGAGGCTCCAAATATAAAATAAACTGAATAAATATCTGACAATGAGAATTTCGAGTTCCTTGCCAAGCTACAGTGTAAAAAGGAGCAGATATATTTTAGAGCAGCATAGAAAAATTTTTGTGAAAGAGTGTGCTAGCTAAATGCCATAAATCTTAATTTTTATAATCCACCTATTCTCCAGCATTTATTTTTCTTACAAAGTCAATTCTGGTTGATGGAATATTAACCTAGAAATCTCATTCTTCTTTGGTTTCCAGTTACATAAGAGATCCTTTTTCTCTGTCATCATTACCATGGAGACCGAGGCAGGCAGTAACTGTTCTCATAACACTTCACTGAGATAACATTTCATACATTTGGATTCCAGGTAACTGAGGTCTAGATGGTCATTTCTTATCTTCTTCAAACTTGCCAAAACTCACACCAGATTCCCTTAGGACACAGGGAGACACATAGCTTTGGATTGCTCTCTTTCCAAACTATTTGGAAAGGGGGTGTTTCAGGTGGCACAGTGAGGAAGAATCTGCCTGCTAATGCAGGAGATACGGGTACAATCTCTGGATTGGAAAGATCCCCTGGAGTAAGATGTGGTAACCCACTCCAGTATTCCTGCCTGGAAAATTCTATGAACAGAGGAGCCGGGTGGGCTACAGTCCATGAGGTCACAAAGAGTCTGACGTAACTTAGCATGCTCAAGCATGCACACATTGAGAGGAAAGAAAAACGTTTGATTTTTGAATCTGTTAGTTCTTATTCTTGAACCACCACAAGTTTCACAATTTATGAAGGGGAAAAAAATCTGCATAAAATACATACTCAGGTGAAAAAATAAGTAAACGAAAACTTTCTTTCCTCCCTATTCATCAACTCTCACTTATAGAACCTATTACTATTTTGAGGCTCTAATATGTATATTTGCATATTGACAATTTAACTCAGTGTTCAGTTTCCTTATAAGGTACTAGTTCTATTTTCATTGATCTACTTAGAAAATTTTCATCTTGATAGACCTTAGAAGACTCTACTGGCAGCATTTTCTTTGCATCTATTTGAATATTGTTCTATACCTCTAGGCTTTGCCCTTTGGATGTGAACTAGTTTACCAATAGTTAGGATGTCCTGGCACCGTGTGGAGCTGTTTTAAGTCTTCTGTTTTTGAGGAATTTGGTACTTGATGTATCTCCTTTTGTAAATAGTTTACCGTGTATAGTGTGGGGCTGATGTTTGGTTTTCCTTATGAATGGATGCACAATTGATGCAGTTTTCACAAGTGATTTAAGGAAAATTATATCATGTGTGTGCAATATGCATGCTCAGTCACGTCAGGTGTGTCCGATTCTTTGCGATGTTATGGATTGTAGCCCACCAGGCTCCTCTGTCCATGGGATTCTCCAGGCAAGAATAATTCAGTGAATTGCCATGCCCTCCTCCAGGGAATTTTCACAACACAGTGATTGAACTCGCATCTTCTGTGTCCTCTGCATTCCAGGTGGATTCTTTACCACTGAACCACCACAGTGCTTGCAATAGCCACATTTAAAATGATATATTTTTTATGTTGCATTTTACTGGAAATTGAATGAGCCAAAAAAGGATGCTAAGCAAAAGTGAGTAAAATTTTTTCACTAAAAGTTTCACATAAATTCTATTCTAAAAATGCCAGCTAAACAAAATATAGAAAACAACTGACATTTACATTACTCTCTTTCTTTGTGAAAAATTTTTAAATTGAGATATAGCTGACATATAATGCTTCCCTGGTGGCTCAGGGATAAAGAATCTGCCTGCAGTGCATGAGCCAGGAGACATGGGTTCAGTCTCTGGGTTGGGAAGATCCCCTGGAGGTGGAAACGGCAACTGACTCCAGTATTCTTGCCTGGAGAATCCCACGGACAGAGGAGCCTGGCAGGCTACAGTCCATGGGGTCACAAAGAGTTGGACACGACAGAAGCAGTTTAACACATACACACATACATTATATTTAAGGTGCACAATGTAATGATTCAATATTGGTGCAAAATGATCACACCAGTAAGTCTACTTAGCATGCATTGCCATGCATAGTTACAAAATATTTTTTTTTGAGATCTACTTAGTCTATTGCATGCTGCTGCTGCTAAGTTACTTCAATCATGTCTGACTCTGTGAGACCCCATAGATGGCAGCCTACCAAGCTCCCCCGTCCCTGAGATTCTCCAGGCAAGAACACTGGAGTGGGTTGCCATTTCCTTCTCCTTATTAGTAACTTTCAAATATACAATACAGTATTATTAACTACAGTCACAACGTTGTGTACTGCATTTCGAAAACTTGTTTTTTAACTCAAAATTTGTACCTTGTGAGCACATTCACTCATTTAATTAATCCCCAAACTCCTGACTTCGGCATCTATCAGTCTGATCTCTGTATCTGTGAGGTTTATATTTTGCAATATTTTAGTTCTGTTTTTCAGATTCTACATATACGTGAGATCATAGCATATACTTATCTTCTTCTGATTAATTTCACTTAGTATAATACACTAAAAGTCCACAGGTGGATATTTTAGTTTTATGAAAGTATCTAATAAGACTTAACCTTCAAAAATGAATTCAAAATTCACTTTTATTTAAATAAGTTATTTGAAAATTGTATGCACATTAATAATAATTTATATTTTGACTTTTAACATATTATTTATATATTTTAGAATAAAATAACTGGGGAAACTATATGTAAAATAATGTTTAATTTTTCTATTTTAAATTTGCTGAAAATATGTTAAATTTTGTAGTCTTGGAATATGGTTATAAATATTGTAAAAAATAATTTTCATTGAATTATAATTGACCCAGCAGTATGTTAGTCCCAGGTGCACAGCATAGTGATTCCATATTTCTATGTATTAAAAAATAATCACCAATGCATCTACTGAGATGATCATATAATTTTTATTCTTCATATTCTTCAATTTGTTAATGTGACCTGTCACATTTGATTTGGATATGTTGAATCACTCTTATATCCATGGAATAAATGGCACAATCATGGCATGTGATCCTGTTAATGTGAATACATTGTTGAATCCAGTTTTTTTGCATAATTGTGCATCTATGTTCATCAGTGATACTGAACTTTAATTTTCCTTTTTTCTTGAGTTTTTCATCTGGTCTTGGTCTGAGAGTGATGCCAACCTCACAGGAATAGTTCAGAAGTATTCCTTCGTGTTCAGTGTTTTGAAATACTTTGAGAATATGTGGTAGCTTCTTTAACTTTACAATATTGTATTGGTTTTGCCATAAATCAAAATGAGTCCACCACAGGTATACATGTGTTCCCCATCCTGAACCCTTCTCCCTCCTCCCTCCCCATACCCTCCCTCTGGGTTGTCCCAGTGCACCAGCCCCAAGCATCCAGCATCGTGCATCGAACCTGGACTGGCGACTCGTTTCATATATGATATTATACATGTTTTAATGCCATTATCCCAAATCATCCCACCCTCTCCCTCTCCCACAGAGTCCAAAAGACTGTTCTATACATCAGTGTCTCTTTTGCTGTCTCGTATACAGGGTTATTGTTACCATCTTTCTAAATTCCATATATATGCGTTAGTATACTGTATTGGTGTTCTTCTTTCTGGCTTACTTCACTCTGTAAAATAATTTCTTTAAATGTGTCATAAAATTCAACTGTGAGGTTTTCTGATGACAGACTTTCATTGGTCAGGATCTTTTTTTCTTTGTTTTACTACAGATTCGGTTTTATTGGTGGTAATTGATCTGTTTATATAGTCTATATCTTTCTAATGTAATTTTGAGATATGTTACATGTCTAGAAACATATCCATTTCTTCTAATTTATTCATTTTATTAGTGGATGCCTATAGGAATCATAATTCTTTGTATGTCTATGTTCTTAGTTTGGTTCTTTTCTTTTTTAATTTGTAATGTTATTTTTTTCAGCTCTCTTTTTTCTTGATGAGTTTTAAGTATTTTATCTTTTTAAAGATGTAGCTTTTATTTTCATTTTTTTTTCTACTTTTTTTTTTTTCTTTTCACATACTAACTGTGGGTATTGTTTTTTCTTCTTTTTCCAGTTTCTTTAGTTGCTGGTTTAAGTAGTTTTCATGATATTTTTCTTTTTTATTGAGATAGGCTTGTATAGACCTAAACTCTCATCTTAAAATTTCTTTCCCCATATCCCATAGATCTTGCATTATGGTGCTTCAATTTTCACTTTTGTCAAGGAAGTTTTTTTATTTCTTCTTTGATCTCTTTGGTGACCCATTGGTTGTTTGATAACATATTGCTTAGCTTCTATGTGTTTGTGTGTTTTGCAGCTTTTTTTCTTATAGTTGATTTCTACTCTTATAACATCACTGTCAGAAGATATGGTTGATATGATTTCAATATTCTTAAATTTATTGAGACTTGTTTTTTGACTGGGCATGTGATCTACCCTAGAGAATATTCCCTATTCTATATCTATCTCCATTTGGTCTAATTAATCATTTAATATCATTGTGTTCTTGATTTTTTTGTCTTTATGATC
Organism: Bos taurus; assembly: GCF_002263795.3. Lineage (NCBI taxonomy): Eukaryota > Metazoa > Chordata > Mammalia > Artiodactyla > Bovidae > Bos > Bos taurus. The sequence goes on along the minus strand of NC_037338.1, from coordinate 53,169,169 downwards.
TGTCCATTTATATAAATGAACTGTTAAAGTCTCCTACTATTATTGTGTTACTGTAAGTTACTGCCTTTATTTGTTAATATTTGCATGATGTATTCAAGAGTTCCTTGTTGAGGGATGACATATTTACAATTGTTCTGGCTTCTTGGATCAGTTTCTCTATTATTATGTAAAGTCCCTGTTTGTCTCATGTTACAATCTTTGTTTAAAGTCTATTCAGTCTGATATAAATACTGCTACCCCTGCTTTCTTTTTATTTGCATGGAATACTTTTTTCTATCAACTTCTTTCCAGTGTGTGTGTGTGTGTGTATCTAGATCTGAAATGAATCTCTTGTAGGCAGCATGTATACGGATATTATTTTTTTTAATCCATTCAGTCACTATACATTTGGATAGTAGTGTTTATTTATACATTTTAATTTACAGTGTTTATTGATAGGTATGTATTATTGCCATTTTGTCACTTTCTTTGAAATTACTTTTGTGGTTCTTTGCTTTCCTCTTTCTTCTTTTGCTCTCTTTTGTGATTTCATGATTAGTTGAAATGTTGTTTATATTTCTTTCTCTTCCTTTTGTGTATATCTATTACAGATTTTGGTTTATGGTTATCATGAGGTAGACATAGATATAGATATACATATGATTTATCTATCTCCTATAACTAGAAAATGTCAGTTTTCATCCCAATCCCAAAGAAAGTTAATGCCAAAGAATGTTCAACCTATGATATAATTGTGTTCATTTCACATACTACCAAAGTAATGTTGAAAGTCCTTCAAGCTAGTCTTCATCAGTTTGTGAATCAAGAACTTTCAGATGTGCAAGCTGGATTTAGAAAAGGCAGAGGAACCAGAGATCAAATGGCCAACATCTTTTAGATCATAGAGAAAGCAAAGGAATTCCAGGAAAAAAAATCTACATATGCTTTATTGATTATGCTAAAGCCTTTGACTGTGTGAATCACAATAAAATGTGGAAAATACTTAAAGAAATGGAAAAATTGACACCTTACCTGTCTCCTGAGAAACCTGTGTGTAGGTCAAGAAGTAAGAGTTAGAACTGGACCTGGAGCAACAGACTGGTTCAGGTTGGGAAAGGAATATGTCAAGGTTCCTTGCTTATTTAACTTATATGCAGAGAACATCATGTGAAATGCTGGGCTGGATGAATTCCAAGCTGGAATCAAGATTGCCAGGAGAGGTTTCAACAACCACAGATATGCAGCTGATACCACTCTAATGGCGGAAAGCAAAGAGGAACGAAAGAGCCTCTTGATGAAAGTGAAAGAAGAGAGTCAAAATCTGGTTTAAAACTCATCATAAAAAAAACTAAGACCATGGCATATGGTCGCATTACTTCATGGCAGATAGATGGGATAAAAGTGGAAACAGTGACAAATTTTCTTTTATTAGGCCCCCAAATCACTGCAGATGTTGACTACAGCCAAAAAATTAAGAAATATTTGCTCCTTGGAAGAAAAGCTATGACTAACCTAGACAACATATTAAAAAGCAGAGACATCATTTTGCCAACAAAGGTCCATATCGTCAAAGGTATGGTTTTTCCTGTAGTCATGTACTGATATGGTACCTGGATCATAAATGAGCCTGAGTGCCAAAAAATTGATGCTTTCGAACTGTGGTGCTGGAGAAGACTCTTGAAAGTCCCTTGAACAGCAAGATCAAACCAGTCAATCCTAAAGGAAATCAAACTTGAATGTTCATTGGAAGGACTCATGCTAAAGCTGAAGTGTCAATACTTTGGCCACCTGATGTGTTTAGCTGACTCATTGGAAAAGATCCTGATACTGGGAAAGATTGAGGGTACACAGAGAAAGGGGTGACAAAGCATTATGGTAGGATGACATCGCTCTCTCAATGGACATGGGTTTGGGCAAACTTTGAGAGATAGTGAAAGAGAGGGAAGCTAGCATGATGCATTCCATGGGGTCATAAAAGGTCAGAAATTACTTAGAAACTAAACAGCAACAACAACAACAATGGTTGTTTTAAGTTGATATTTTAAGTTTGAATTCATTGTAACAACTCTGTATTGTAGTCCTTCCACATTTTTAATAGTTTTGATGCTACATGTTGAATCTTTTTGTTTTGTATATCCTTTAAATACCTGTTATGGGTAAAGATGATTTTTTTTTTAATTTTATCTTTTAACGATCCTACTAGCTTTGTAAGTTTTTGATCCACTTCCACTAACTTTACTGCATTTTTACCTTTACTATTGAGATTTTTCCTCTGTAATTTTTATATTTCTATTTCTGTTTAGGGATTTCCCCTTAACATTCATTATAAAGCTTGAAGCGGTACTGACGACCTGTTTGCAAATCTCTTTATCTCTCCTTCAAATCTAAATGAGAGTATTACTGGGTAGAATAATCTTAGCTATATATTTTTCTTCTCATTTTTAAATTTATTTTCCCGTTCCTTCTTGCTTGTGGTGCTTCCACTGAGAAGTTGTTTTATAAGCTAATGGAATTATCTTGTATGTAACTAATTACTATTCCTTTGCTATTTTAAAATATCTTTTTATTTATTGATTTTTTATTGGTTACAATATGTTTTGGTGTGGACCTCTTTGGGTTGATTATATTTGAGACTCTGTGCTTCCAGTATTCCATGCCTGTTTCCTTTACTGAGTTATGAAAATTTCAGCTATCATGTCTTCAAGTAATGTGTCTTTTTTCCTCCTGAGAAACTCCCACCCATAACGCAAATGTTATCATGCTTTATGTTGTCCAGGAAATTTCTCATTTTTAAAGTTGTTTTAAAACTCTTTTGCCTGGATAGATTTCCATTACTCTGGCTTACAGTTCACTGATCCATTCCTCTGTATCATCTAATCTACCGGTTTTCAAAAATTTATTTATTTTATTATGCTTTTTTTTTTTTTTTTGCTGTATTGGGTCTTCCTTGCTGCACATGGGCTTTCTCTAGTAGCATGGAGTAGGGCAGCTCTCTAGTTGCAGTGTACGGGACTCACATTGTGGTGGTTTCTCTTGTTGTGGAGCACAGACTCTAGGGTACACAGACTTGGTTGTGGTGCACAGGTGTAGTTGCCCTGAAGCATGTGGAATCTTTCTGAACCAGGGATCAAATCCATGTCACCTTCATTGGAAGGCATATTCTTAACCACTGATCCACCAGGGAACTACTCATCTAATGTACTGTTGATTCCTTTTACTGTATTTGTATTTTAATTGTCATATTTTTCAGCTATGTTTCATTCTCCTTTATACATTTCAACTCACTGTTAAACCTCTTTTGGTGTTTTTGTACTCTTCTCCCATGTTTCTTGGGCATCTTGATGATTATTTGATTGAATTCTTTATTGGTATATTGCTTACCTCCATTATGTTTAATTCTTATGGTGGGGTTTATTTTATCTCGTTATTTGTAACATATTTCTATACTACCTCATCTTGCTTATTGTGTCTTTATTTCTATATATTAGGTAAGACAGTTATATTTCCTGGCTTTACAGAGGTTGCCTTATGTAAGAGTGCTTAAATCGGGCTCAGCAGCACATTCCTGATTGATCACCAGAGGTATTGCTTTAAAGGTACTCCCTATGTAGCCTGTATGTGCCACTGTGTTGTAGTAGGGCTGACTACTATTTGTGCACTAGTAAAGGTCCATCTAGTCAAGGCTATGGTTTTTCCAGCAGTCACGTATGGATGTAGAGTTGGACTGTGAAGAAAGCTGAGCATCAAAGAATTGATGCTTTTGAACTGTGGTGTTGGAGAAGACTCTTGAGAGTCCCTTGGACTGCAAGGAGATCCAACCTGTCCATTCTAAAGGAGATCAGTCCTGGGTGTTCTTTGGAAGGAAGGATGCTAAAGCTGAAACTCCAGTACTTTGGCCACCTCATGCGAAAGGTTGACTCATTGGAAAAGACTCTGATGCTGGGGGGGATTGGGGGCAGGAGGAGAAGGGGATGACCGAGCATGAGATGGCTGGATGGCATCACCAACTAAATGGAGTTTGAGTGAACTCCGGGAGTTGGTGATGGACAGAGAGGCCTGGCATGCTGCAGTTCATGGAGTTGCAAAGAGTCGAACACGACTGAGTGACTGACCTAAACTGAGGCAAGACTGGCCCCTGACACAGTTGGCTGTCAGGAACTGCTTTGTGTGAAAGTAGCTGGCTTTTAGTGGTTGGTTCAAGATCCCTAAGAAGATGGTTAGAGGGGCAGGGGAGACCTCAGCTAGTACCTGCTCACTGTTTGGTGGGACTGGGACCTTGGCCTGAGAGGTTCCAAGACTGGTGCCAGCCAGCTGGTGAGTGGGAAAGCACATAGTCCTAATGGGCAAGAGGGAATTCTACAAGTCTATAAGGCCATCTCTAATATGGATGGAACTGACAATCTCTATTGCTAGGAGAAATTTCACCAATTCCTCCTCCTACCAAATTAATTGGTCAGGTTAAAGATATTTGAATAGACACCCATAACAGAAACTGGGACTTTTTATTATGTACAACAAGGGGACTAAGTTCCTGGTAGTGTACAGAAGAGATGGTGTACACTTGGACCTACTTCTTCCCATGTGAACTCCCCTGGTAATTAGAGTGAGCTTCTGCTTCACATTTGGGGAAGGACTACTTCTACTCTTGCTTTTGCTCTTTCTCTCTTTCTCTCTCTCTCATCTCTCTCACCTTTACTAAAGATAACTGGGAGAAGCCTCTTCTCATTTTGGAGAAAATGATTTTTCCTCCACTCTATGTCGATCTTGAAAAATCTAAGATTAACAAGGATTAGACAGGAGAAGGTACACCAAGGATACTCCTTATTTGCCATCCCCTACATTTTTGTAAAATGTACCCGGTTTAGAGTTCAGAAACACCAGCTGGTTTAAGATGTGAGTTAAGGCTCAACTAGTAACTGAAATTACTTTAATGTTATATTTTACCAATGATATCACAGAATTATTAGTGGAAGCTACACAACTCGAGAGACTTTTTCCTACATCTTGCTTATCCAAATTCCTTCTTACAATATCTTTGCTCTGTAAATCAAGACGTTCCTCTGAACTTTCAGTCCCATAGTATTAAATTTAGAAAAAGAGTTTACAGTTACCTATTAATTAACAATTTCAGTTTAAACCTTTAGCTCTTCCATAATGGAGTCGGAGAACATTAGAAAATCATTTTTATAGCAAGGTAATTCAATTCATTGATAATTTTATCTTAGTTCCATTTCTATCACAGATCTTGATTCTTTTTCTAATATATAATTCTGATGGCCCAGAGATCATAGATGCAAGAGATATCCCATATTTTCCCAGAGATAAAATATTTCAGTATGTAAATAGCTATAATGACTCTACTGCAGTATGGATGTAATGCTTACTAAGAAAGTTACAGCTAAAATGAGAGAAATGAAAGTTGTATCTCATTTTCACTAAAGACATATAAACATGGCCTAATATCATGCTTGTAAAGTTTCAAAATTTTGACTAGTTCACATCTTTTTATATGCTTTTTTCAATAATATTTTGAAACTATTTTAAAACCATGCTGTGACTGATGACTTTGTTGTTGAATACAACTCATTTTGGAGGTGCTATTTTTTGTCATTTCAAGCATTCTGCTATCTTTTAGATGAAGCCACTCACAAAGGTTTATGTGTAAATGAATCATGAAGTTAGAAAGCAAATTTCCCACTCAATATTCAGGAGTTCAATTATTCAAAAGAAGAAAATGCCTGAAAAGAAATACTCCTTTTTTTTTTTTGGTTTTGCATGCAGTTCCATGAAACTTGATAATCTATGCAATAACCTACAACACCTCTAATATTTGAACCTAAGTTTGAATAAAAATTGAGATAGTTATGCTTTTAAATGTATTCCTGACCCAGGAATTGAACCAGGGTCCCCTGCATTTCAGTTGGATTCTTTACCAACTGAGCCATCTGGGAATCCCTTTAAATGTTTATGGAAATATTATATATATATATATGAAATATTATGCTATTTTAATAATTATATGTTTAAAAAAGAATAAATTTCTATATAACTCTTTTACACAGAATAAGATATTTCAAAAGTAATGGTTTCACCTAACCACAGCTGCTGGTGAATTCCAATGATCAATTTCAAGGCAAGGAATTTTCACCATTAGTCTAATTCTCCTTTACAAATCATTTATCACTTATGCAAAGCAGTTAAAGTAGTCAAGGAGCTGAGAAGATGAAAAATAATCCTAGCTCATTTCCAGAAATCTCTTCTCTTATCTTTATTTGATGAAGTGTTAAGAAGAATTTATTGAACTCAGTGTGTACAAATGGTTTGTTCTCTTTAAACAAGCAACATATAATGCCACTGAAGCATGGACCAAAAAAGCATTCCCTTAATGGATGTATGAATTGAATTCCTTCAAGAAGATTAAGCAATATTTGTTCCGAAATATGAATGGTGCTTTTGCATAAAGAAAATTCTACATTTAGACAGAAGATGATAAAAATATAAAAGTATACATCACAGGTATTTATTAGAATTAATTAGTTTCTAAACTTGACATTTTTGTGAGTGTGGATAATGTGTTCTTGTCCTGTGAACAACAGTCGTCTTGCCATGTACTAATACAAAACTAACTGACTTGCTACTCTCTGGTAACTTAGATACCATGCATTGAGAGCTAGAGAAATATATTACTTTGGATATATGACATCTTTGCAAGGTTCCAAACATCACCCTCTCTCCACTCTTATAAAAAAATAAACACAAATAAACAAACAAAACTACCACTACAGTAACAATAATCATATCAATGAAAAGCACCATAAACTTACTACAGGCTATTCTCACACTACAATCTCTAGTAGTAACATTGAGTATAATAGTGCCTTCAGTTCAGTTCAGTTCAGACACTCAGTCGTGTCCGACTCTTTGCAACCCCATGAACTGCAGCACGCCAGGCCTCCCTGTTCATCACCAACTCCCAGAGTTCACTCAAACTCATGTCCTAATTTAGTTCAAAAAGTTTGCACTAAATTGGGTCAGGATATATAACTTATACTAAATTTCTCCCCATCTCCAAATATCATACAAAGATTTCCCAATCACTGGGTGTACTGTTCCATTAGGAAAATAGGGTAATTTTTTCTTTCTTTATTTTTTTAAGTTATAGGATGAAAATGAGTTTACCTTAAGGAAAATAATATTACTTAGCAGAAAGTTGAATATGTTTTTTTTTATTTTTTTTTTAAATTTTATTTTATTTTTAAACTTTACATAATTGTATTAGTTTTGCCAAATATCAAAATGAATCTGCCACAGGTATACATGTGTTCCCCATCCTGAACCCTCCTCCCTCCTCCCTCCCCATACCATCCCTCTGGGTCGTCCCAGTGCACTAGCCCCAAGCATCCAGTATCGTGCATCGAACCTGGACTGGCAACTCGTTTCTTACATGATATTTTACATGTTTCAATGTCATTCTCCCAAATCTTCCCACCCTCTCCCTCTCCCACAGAGTCCATAAGACTGTTCTATACATCAGTGTCTCTTTTGCTGTCTCATACACCGGGTTATTGTTACCATCTTTCTAAATTCCATATATATGAATATGTTTTGTTTAGAATACAAACTGCCAAATAAATGAAGAAGAGATAGACATATGTGAGAACAGAAAGCAACATTTCTTACCATCCCTAAATCTAACAGTTCTGGGACCAGAATGTTTTTCTGATTCTCTGTTAAATACTACATAGGAAAATCAAAAAGAACTTAGACACACTTGATCCAGGGAATACTTGCTAATTGAAGTTAAGGCTGTGAACCAAAAACAATTGAGCTGATTATTAAAAATAGCAGTTTATCCATCATGGTTTTTCTGAAGACTCATGGCTTCTCTGAAGATTCTCACCAATCCAGTTATTATATCACAAAACTTGCCCAATTCTAGCCAGCTCCTCACTATGCAAGACCTGACTTAAATTCATCCAGCCCAGGGTCTAAAACTACTATGACTTCCCTGACTTTCTCCTTATGAGATCTATTAAGATTCTGTAAAGGCCTAATAAGATCATCTTTGCTTGGCCAAATGGGACTTTCTGGTAATGTTTTAGTGAGTTGATGTTTGATAATTCTGAACCTCAAGGTTCAACCAACATCCTGTTAAGACAATTTGGCTGCTGTAGTTCAATACTCTTGATGTGGAAGAGCTCATGTGTTCCTGAGCCTCATGCTCCAGAAGTCTGTTCAAATATAAGAGTTAAGTAAGGGCTATATTAGATCTGAGATCCAATTTCTTTTCATCAAACTCTAAAATGATAATTTTATTTTCTCTTTTAAGAATAAAGGGACAATTTTATCTATCTTTTGAATATCTTATCAGATTTGAAAACTCTAATCCTTCATGGAAAACTGCCTTGTTACTAACAGGACTGCTGTTTATTTCTCTGTTGGTCTTTGTTACTCTTTGTTGCAAATATATATATATATATATATATATAAACAAAGAAAGTGAACATAGATCTGATGTTAGAACATAGCTCTGTGGGAGCTGGCCCTGAAGAGTGACAAGATTAGAAGTTCTCATCAAACTGGCATCTTTATAGGACAAGCTTTGTCTTGGATCATCTATCAAGATTTTATGGGAATTAGGAATTCCTCAGTTATCTCATGTTGTCCATAAGAATATTATACATAAAGAGATCTTTCCAAAGTTTGTTTTGGAGGAGGATTGCAAAATTTAAAAGTGTGCAAATGGAAATAACTGTCTGTTAATGTAGGGATCTAAGCAATGTAGTAATTTATTTAAAAGATTATTTATTGCTTTTCGATTCATCTTGGTCTAGGTCCATGCTCCAGTCTGACCAGTCTCCTGTAACTTAAATGCTTTTGTGCTCAAAATTTAATTCATATGCTTATCTTTTTTCATTTTATGATAATAATTCAAAATTAGAATAGTTATTTATGGAGATTGTGATATGCATAAAATTATATATGAAGCTCATTAAAATGAAAATAGTAAAATTTCAAATATTTAATATCTACATTTTTATTGGAATAAAGATGCTTCCAAAAAACTGAGAATTTATTATTTAGTAAAGTCCTTCAGTTTAGTTCAGTTCAGTCACTCAGTCATGTCCGACTCTTTGCAAACCCATGGACTGCAGCATGCCAGGCCTCCCTGTCCATCACCAACTCCCAAAGTTTAACCAAACTCATGTCCATTGAGTTGGTGATGCCATCCAACCATGTTATCCTCTGTTGTTCCCTTTTCCTGCCTTCAATCTTTTCCAGCATCAGGGTCTTTTCAAATGAGTCAGCTCTTTGCATCAGATGGCCAAAGTATTGGAGTTTCAGCTTCAACAGCAGTCCTTTCAATGAATATTCAGGACTGATTTCCTTTAGGATGGACTGGTTGAATCTCCTTGCAGTCCAAAGGACTCTCAAGAGTCTTCTCCAACAGCACAGTTCAAAAGCATCAGTTCTTTGGCTTACCCAAGGCAAATAAACAATCTCAGTAACTAAAACTGTTTCTCTTTCAGGTCATCTCAAACTACAGCCTGGATCTCAATGTATTTGTTTCATGATTTTTCTTCTTCTGTAACATATCCTCCAATATGTCTGTTCTTGTCCTTCTTCTCTCCCCTTATAGTTAATGAAAAATCCTGATTTCTCTCTGTGTTTTAATGATACACCCTGGTTATAAGAGAAAAAAGTTATTCATGGCTGATTTGTAGCCATAGTTTTTATGTGTACTCAGAGTCACTTTCAAAAAATGTTCTAGTGACTATACAATTAGAAACAAGCATAAGAGTTTAGAATATTTCTGGCAGCACAAAATCTAAGGGATCCAATCAATGTTATAGATTCATATGTTAGAAGGACCATCAATGGGAAAAAAATAATGAAAAAAAAAAAAAAAAAAACAGACCTGGAAGACTTAAGAAACCATATACTTGTAGAAGTCAGAGGTTTCAAAAAACTATAGATGTTAGATAAGAAGTTTTAGCACTTATTTCCAAAATATTTCTTGTGAAAATTGACTGGTTGTAACCTAGTTATGAGATCCAAAAATTTTGGATTTGTTTAAAAATTTGTGGTTAGGCTCCTTAGTTCTTTAAAAGGATATTCAGAAGTAGCAGTTATGACAACAGTTCCGTACCTCACATTTTGTGAATAGCTTTTAGCTAGATTTAAGTTAATAGGTGAATTAAAATGCTAACAAAAAAATAAATCAGATGAGAAATATCTACATTGTCAGATCATTTGTTTAAACATTTCAAAAGAGCAATAAAAGAAAAGTCAACTAAGATTCACAAACAAAAAATAAAAAAAAACAATGGCCTAAAAGTTAAGACAACTAGATACAATCTTCCCAGTTATTAAATCTAAGAGGGGAATGTTTTCATAAAGGGATATGTAAAATTGCATGTGGTTATCAGTTTCCATCAGTATTGCCATCACAAATTACCACAGATGTACTTAACACAACACAAATGTACTCTCTCAGTTGTAGCAACTAGAACTCCAAATTAAGGTGTCAGCAGGGTTGGCTTCTTCTGAAGTTTCTGAGGGAGAATTCAATTTTTTTTTTTTATTTTTTCTTTTCTTTTTCTGACAATCATTGGAGCTCATTGGCTTGTGGCCACATTAATTCCCATCTCTGCCTCTGTTTTCATATGATCTTTCTCTCTGTGTGCCTCAGTGTCCAACTCTCCCTCTCCTTTCTCTTATATCTATAAGATCTTATTTGTAAATGAGGTCATATTTTAGGTCCTGGACAGATGTGAACTTCTCAGAGATTTTGAACCAACTACAAGCTGGAAGTGTATTATAAAAACATTTTCCAGCATTACCCAAAGAACTGAAGTGGGGAGGAAAAAGGCAAGAGTTCAATTGGGTTTCTGTAGTGACAATATCATAGCCTTTTTTCATCTTACTGTTAAACTCACAAGAAAAAATATCACTAAAAAAGACAAGCTTATAAATCTTTGTTGCACCCTTTATAATGCCAATTTATAAAGCCCTCCATCATTGCACAATTTATACCAGAGAATAAACAAAAAATGCTGTATGGCTATCTCTAAATGCTTTGCATTCTCCAGATCTTAGCACGTAGCTGTCCCTCACAAATATTTAAAGAGCATTCTTCCCTGCTATATGATATCTGCTCAAGAACTTAAAGATTTTACATGGACAATAAAGTTGTCTAATTAAGTGATTTCTTGATGTCCTTTTCCTTAAAATTCCTAAAATCTCTACTATTTAAAATCAAGAACTAGCTCTTTTGAATTGTTACCTATTCATATTATTTGCTTTTAAACTAAGAGTATGTTTAAGTTCAATATGATGTGTCAGCGTTATAATAAAAGAAAAATTCTATTGCTATGTGCAATTACTGTACCAGAACTTCTCAAGAATTAGATCAACCAAATTAAATATTTAGCCAAATTTGCACAATATTCTCTGAAACTGGAAACCATTGTAATACTCAAACTTTCATTCAATGGGAAAGAATATAGATACTTTATAATTTCATGGCCATAAATAAAATAAGTATGTTCTTCTTTCCTGGGGAACCATACCTGAATAGTATCTACCCTCAGTATAATCTGACTCTGCATAATTTGCAATGAAAGTCTGTGTTCTACCTCATTTGTATCCTTTTAGTTAAAGATAGTTAATTCTATCCTTCCCTTTAAATTTCAACCATATATCAGACAGTTATTCCCCTGGGATTTATTAAAACCTCTACCAATTGTTTTATATGCCTTTAACCAGGACCTAAAGGACTAATAGATGGGGAAACAGTGGAAACAGTGTCAGACTTTATTTTTTTGGGCTCCAAAATCACTACAGATTGTGACTGCAGCCATGACATTAAAAGACACTTACTCCTTGGAAGACAGTTATGACCAACCTAGATAGCATATTCAAAAGCAGAGACATTACTTTGCCAACAAAGGTCCGTCTAGTCAAGGCTATGGTTTTTCCAGTGGTCATGTATGGATGTGAGAGTTGGACTGTGAAGAAAGCTGAGTGCTGAAGAATTGATGCTTTTGAATTGTGGTGTTGGAGAAGACTCTTGAGAGTCCCTTGAACTGCAAGGAGATCCAACCAGTCCATTCTGAAGGAGATGAGCCCTGGTATTTCTTTGGAAGGAATGATGTTAAAGGTGAAACTCCAGTATTTGGCCACCTCATGGGAAGAGTTGACTCATTGGAAAAGACTCTGATGCTGGGAGGGATTGGGGGCAGGAGGAGAAGGGGACGACAGAGGATGAGATGGCTGGATGGCATCACTGACTCAATGGACGTGAGTCTGGGTGAACTCCGGGAGTCGGTGATGGACAGGGAGGCCTGGCGTGCTGTGATTCATGGGGTCGCAAAGAGTTGGACACGACTGTGTGACTGAACTGAAATGAAAGGACTAAAGTTTTCCTGTGATTTTACTCATGCCCAATATGTGGATGAATTATGACTATGTTCTAAAATTGAAATATTCTCTTAATTTTAATTGCCAGGAGAAATATCAATAACGTCAGATATGCAGATGACACCACCCTTATGACAGAAAGTTAGGAGGAACTAAAAAGCCTCTTGATGTAGGTGAAAGAGGAGAGTGAAAAAGTTGGCTTAAAACTCAACATTCAAAAAATGAAAACCATGGCATCAGCCCCATCACTTCACGGGACATAGTTGGGGAAGCAATAGAAACAGTGACAGACTTTATTTTCTTGGGCTCCAAAATCACTTCAGATGGTAAATGCAGGCACACGATTAAAAGATGCTTGCTCCTTGGAAGAAAAGCTATGACCAACCTAGACAGTGTATTAAAAACAGACATTATTACTTTCCTGACAAAGGTCTGTATAGTCAAAACTATAGTTTCTCTAGTAGTCATGTATGGATGTGAGAGTTGGACCACAAAGAAGGTTGAACACTGAAGAGTCAATGCTTTTGAGCTGTGATGTTGGAGAAAATTTTTGAGAGTCCTTTGGTCTTCAAGGAGATCAAAACTGTCTATCCAAGGAGATCAATCCTGAATATTCATTAGAAGAACTGACGCTGAATTTGAAGTTCCATACTTTGGCCATCTGATGTGAAGAACTGACTCATTAGAAAATCCCTTGATGCTGGGAAAGTTTGAAGACAGGAGGAGCGGATGACAGAGGATGGGATGTTTGGATGGCATCACTGACTCAAAGGACATGAGTTTGAGCAAACTTTGGGGGATGGCGAAGGACAGGGGAGCCTGGAGTGCTGCAGTCTGTGGGGTCACAAAGAATCAGACGTGACTGAGCAACTGAACAACAACTTGCTATCAATGAGGTTTAATTATTCATTCATCGTTCTAACTCAGAAAATACATTGTCTTTCAAGAAATGTATTAATTTTGTTAAGACTAATTTCATGATGTAGGCCTTGATTTATCCCAAGGATGCAGCTTCTCATGTGTCAAGTATTATACATAATCCAAAACCTTTCTACCTATTCATTTTTAAGAAATTCTTTGCAAACCTTTGGTGTCTCTACTCAGCACCTAAAAGTCATCAGAGACTAGTAGTTTATTACCACTTTTTATTGACCTAATTTCAAAACTCACCTTTTCTCAGGGAAAAGGAAGGTAAACCATTATTCTACTAGACTTTGGAAACCCTTGCCGACTTGGTTTGAAAGAGTTAGTTTTCCTTCATGTTGTTCAAACCTTGTCGTTCCATATGTATATCTATGGCTGATTCATGTTGGTATATGGCAGAAACCAACACAATATTGTAAAGCAATTATCCTCCAATTAAAAATAATTAAATTGAGAAAACCTTGTCACTCACCAAAAATATACATTTCTCAGCACACAAGCTTTCATCCTTGGAATCCTATTACCACCCACATTTCAATTCATAGGAGTATTATTTTAAATTGTGGCACTCTTCTGTTAAAAAATGCTAGCTCCTTGAAAGAAAAGCTATGACAAACCTAAACAGTATATTAAAAAGCAGAGACATCACTTTGCTGACAAAGGTCTGTATAGTCAAAGTTTTTCTAGTAGTCATGGATATGAGAGTTGAACCATAAAGAAGGCTAAGCACCAAAGAATTGGTTCTGTTTGAATTGTGGTGCTGGAGAAGACTCTTGAGAGTCACTTGGAGAGTAAAGAGATTAAACCAGTCAATGCTAAAGTTAATCAACACTGAATATTCATTGAAAGGACTGATGCTGAAGCTCGACTACTTTGGCCACCTGATGCAAAGAGCCGATTCATAGAAAAAGACCCTAATGCTGGAAAGATTGAGGGCAGGAGAAGAGGATGACAGAGGATGAGATAGTTGAATAACATCAACTGACTCAATGGCCATGAGTTTGAGCAAACTTAGGAAAGACTGGAACCCTGCAGTCCATGAGGTTGCAAAGAGTTGGAAATGATTCAGCAACTGCAAAACAACAGCAACTCTTTTATTTCCAGAAGTGACTATCCAGTTACCTAGTCTTTTCCCAAGAATGATTTATACACTAAGCATATTTGTACAGAATACCATTAGAAAATTCATATTTAATTTAGTTGGTTTATGTTTATGAAACAAGAAAATATTTTAAAAAATGGCATAACAAGTACTCAGCTACCCCTAGTACATGAACACTTGCCAGATGGAAGAAATCGTTGCATTTAAATTTAAATTATACCTAAATTTGTGATTAACCAGAGGATCAATATATCCAGTTAGCCAGTATATTTTGGAGGTAGTCCATGGATTTTTACTTAAAAAAAAAAATGTTTATTTATTTATTATTTGGTTGCTTTGGGTCTTAATTGTGGTACATAGGATCTTCAATCTTTATCACAGCATACAGAATCTTTTAGTTGTGACATTCAAACTCATAACTGTGACATGTGGGATAAAATTCCTTGACCAATAATCAAACCAAGGGCCCATGCCTTAAAAGCTCAAAATCTTACCCACTGGACCACCAGGGAAGCCTTGGTTTTTACGTTTTTGGGAAACAATTATTTTCACCATAGTAGAATACACAATTAACAATGATCAACAGATTAAAGAACTTTTAAGTTCTCAACTATTTCCTAAGTAGGTTATTGCTACATATAGCAAGGCTAGGACAAAATGATAACACGAAGACTTAAGTACATGCTCTGGTTGATCATATGCCAGATAGGCAACTTCTGGGATACAAGCCCTATGATGACAACTCAAATGCAGAAATCTTTGGTGAGGTTAAATGAGGCTTTTATAGAATCCTAACAACTGACATCATAGTCAGAAAAGTGATAAAATGGGTCTGAAAATTACAGAAGGAAAATCTTTGATGTTTTCATCATGGCTGCATGTTAATTTCAAGGGACCTCAAATGGAAACTTGCAAAGATTTTACACTACCACTGCAAGGAAAAAGAGTCATTGTACTGGATCAAAATTTATAGTGGAAAATTTTCTAAAATTTCTGAGATTTTCCTGATGCTTATCTCTCCTGTAACAAGTTTTATACTGGGAGCTCTCACAGTAAGACACAACACAAGGCCACACCTCAGAGTGCACTTTTTACCTCTAAATAGTATTCACACATTTACCCCCAATGATGGTTTCTGTATATGGTCTTATCATTATTTGCTTATTCTCAAGGTGACTTGCAGCATTTATTTTACAGAGAGCCATGGTTTTAACAGTAGCAGAAGGTACTTTTAGTTTTCATTCTCAGTTAGAGAACCCCGAATTTATCTCTTCAATGACAGGAACAAGTATTTTACCAAAAGAGCATAAAGGAGCCTTGAAAAATCCTCTCACTTACTCAAACTCTTTAATTTTCATACCGTAACAAACATCCAGGAAAGAAAAAAAAAATGGAGTTCTAAAACTAAAGTTAACAAAGCTCTCACAGACACTTACACTTTTATAATTTTGATATTCACTTTAGTGACAAAAAGATTGATTTTCTTCTGAGATTCACCAACTTTCCCTTTATGATTTAGTAGCAAATTGACCAATATCTAGGAATTTCACCTTTGAGTTTTAGTCTCTGCCTTATTGCAGGTAGACATTGCCAAATGCTGAAGTATTACATGCAATCATATCATTAGCAACATATTGAACTCAACATCTTTCTAAATGACTCACACTTGCATGACCTAACACCAGAGTTTTATAAAACATACCAGATTTGTTTAAGGACTTGTTTTAAAGAATTCAATTTTAAGTTCAGAGAAAAACAGAAAAAAGTATAGAGATGTCATGTATATCTCTACCCCCACACATACATAGCCTCTCCCATAATCAGTATTCCCACTAGAGTGGTATATATGTTATAACTGATGAAACTTTGGGCTTCCTAGGTGGTGCTAGTGGTAAAGAATTGGCATGCATGCCAATGCAGGAGATGCAAGAGACATAGGTTCAATCCTTGGGTCAGGAAAATCCCCTGGAATAGGAAATGCCTCCCCACTCCAGTATTCTTGCCAGAAGAGCCTGGCTGGCTACAGTCCAATGGGCCACAAAGGGTCAGACATAACAGCACTTTTGATATGTCATAATAATTCCAAGTCTATAGTTTACAATAAGATTCACTCATGATGTTGTATATTCTGTGGTTTTGGACAAACATAAAATGACATAT
The DNA here is from genome assembly GCF_002263795.3 of Bos taurus. Classification (NCBI taxonomy): domain Eukaryota; kingdom Metazoa; phylum Chordata; class Mammalia; order Artiodactyla; family Bovidae; genus Bos; species Bos taurus. The sequence continues at coordinate 53,152,581 of NC_037338.1, read as the reverse complement.
ATGCATCATACAGAACATTTTTACTGCCTTAGAATCTCTTTAACACACAAAATTTTGCTACAGCTATGAAATGTCAAAGAAATAGATATAACTAAGCATTATTGACAACTATCATGGAAACTGGAGATTAAGAGTTGAGAAATCTCAGAATTGTTTAGCATGATGAAGAAGCTTTTACCAAAATCCTCTAGTTTGAGGAGATAAAAGTATGTAGTAGACAGCTTTCTACAAATATCCTTGCAATAAGATCCAAGACAACCAAATCACACAATGTATGCTTTATTCTACATGCTTTTGTTTTATGATTAAGTAGTTATTTATTTTCCTCTCTTATAAGATTCTGGATTATTACTAGATATTATAGTTCTTAACAATGCTACTAATAAAATGCATATCCTTAATATTTCTCTTTGTGGTTTTTGCTTACATTTATTGTGCATCCAATACCTAGCTACAATTATTTTGCTATTTGGCTAAAACATACAAACAAACTTTTGAGTTTATATACACTTTCTATTCTGTTCCACTGTTTCCTTTGACAGTAATTTCTGTATTAAGGCAGGTGATTTGGGAGTAAACGGATTCATTGTTTGCTTTAGATAGTGATGGTTTAGATAGAAATAGGCACAACAGCCCAGGCATCCAGAAATCTATCACAAACTCTATCAGAATCTACCTAGAAAATCTTTTTTCTGTCAACACAGAAATAACGTTTGAGAATCTGTCATGAAAGTCAGTCTCTGTACCAAGCCAATTACAAAAATAAAGCTGGGAAAGAGCCAGACCAAATGATGTATATTAAGATGTCATCAAATTTTTCAGATCTCTTAAGAAAGATACATTAGTTAGGCACCGAGAAGCTATTTTACTTGTCTATCTGATGATCTCCATAGTACACATTTTATCTCTTGCTACCAGACCAAGCTTTGAAAGAGTGCCAAAATATTTCCATAATATTCAGAAAACCTATATGAATATCTTGGTAAAAGTATACATTTAGTTGTCTAAGAACTGGTATTAGGTTTATGTTCATATACCTGCATTTGAGACTCTGATACTTTTCAGAGGACCAATTTTTGACTTATCAATTTTTATTTCAGAAAAAATGGAGTTTCATTTAAAAAGAAATATTAAGCCTCAATTTGAATAGAAAATAAATTTAGAAAATAAAAAAATTCTTAGTCCCCACATAGAAATTATTATTGTTATTATTATTTTTCTGCTGCACTGCATAGATTGTTGAATCTTAGTTCCCCAGTCAGGATTGAACTCAGGCTGATGACTGTGATAGCATAGATTTCTTTTCCTTTTCTTTTTCTTTATTGGAGAATTGGAGAATAATTATTTTACAATACTGTGATGTTTCTTCCCATACATAAGTATGAACTGGCCATAGGTAAACATGTGTCACCTCAATCCTGAATCCCCCCTCTCAACTTCCTCTCCATCTGAACCCTCTCGGTTGTCACAAAGCATCAGCTTTGTGTGCCCTGCTTCATGCATTAAACTTGCACTGATTATCTATGTTACATATGCTAATATATATGGTTTAATGCTATTCTCTCATATCATCCTACTCTCTCCTTCTTCCACTGACTCCAGAAGTCTGTTCTTTATGTCTGTATCTCCTTTACTGCCCTGTACATAGGACTGTCAGTGCCATCTTTCTAGATTCCATATATATGCATTAATATACAGTATTTGTCTTTCTCTTTCTGACTTACTTCACTCTGTATAACAGTCTCTAGGTTCATCCACTTCATTAGAATTGACTCAAATATGTGCCTTTTTACAGCTGAGTAATATTCCTTTGTGTATATGTACCACAACCTTGTTATCCACTCATCTGCCAGAATAGAACTACCAAAAGATCCAGCAATCCCACTACTGGGCAAATAGCCTAAGGAAACAAAAATTGAAAGCACAGATTTCTAACCACTGAGCTTCAAGAGAATTTCCTGGGCTACTTTTATCTGTTCCCAAATTTCTTTTTTGTTTTGTAATGGCCCTGAAAAATGAAATACTCATATATGCTGTGGTGCAGAGAATAATTTGAATTGTAGAAAATGTATTTAAAGTTACAGAACTCCTTGTAAGAGAAGTTTGAAAAATTGTGCAGGTTGTGGCTCAAATTAGATCCAATTTAGATATAGTATGTTCTTTTTGAAGTAAAATATGTAATATGTTATGGTAAGAATGTTGCATATATATCTTCAAACGTCTCTTTTGAATATTCTCCATTAGGAAAAAAATTTTACAAAATAGATTCAGCTAGTTCATTGAAAGACCCACTCTACCAAATCTAACAAAAGAAGAAATGGATAATCTGAATAAGCCTGTATTTATTAGAGAAATTGAATCAATAATAAATAATCTTCCAAAAAAGAAGTCACTAGACACAGATGAATTCTAAGAAACATGTAAGGAAGAAATTGCACCAATCCTCTACAATTTCTTTCAAAGGACTGAAATGAGGGGAATACTTTTTAACTCATTCTTTGAGGCCAGCCTTACTTACCCTAGTATGAAAACTAGACAAGGACAGTACAAGAAAACTACAAACTAATATATCACATCAACAGAGATCCAAAAATTCTTAACAAATTTAGTCAAATGAATCCAACAATGTATATATATATATATATGTATATATGTATATACCGTGACCAAGTAGGATTTATCCAGACTTTCAGGGTTGGCTTAATATTTGATAATCAATTAACATTAATCATCACATGAACAGAATAACAAAGAAAAATGACATGGGGGAAGATATAAAATTTGGATCTGGAGAATATGTGCTCAATATTAATATACAAATCATTTGATTGAATGATTAAAACATCTTAATAATGAACTAGAAACCTTTTCTGAATTATCAACAAGCAATAAAAAAAAAAGTAGTAGAAAAATATCACTAATGCAAAGAGCATTAGTGTAGGTATGGTTAGCAGTGGTTATATAAAGCTTCATGGAAGACTGAGGAACTATGAAAGGATAAGTGGAGTTTATATACCCTGTGTATAGCGGCAGAGCATTTAGAACAATTCAGGCAGCAAAATCCTCAAAAGAGAATTTGTTTTGAAAACACTGCTGTGTAAATTGATGAAACAATTACTTGGTCTTTCTTTCTACTCACTGAAACGTTAATGGCACTCATCTCTACAATATCTATCAAGTGGAATGCTAACGTTTCTTTTTTTATTATATGACATATTTTATTATATTTCTACATGTACTTAAGAACTCTTAATATTCTTTTTTTAATTTAAATTTATTTATTTTAATTGGAGGCTAATTACTTTACAATATTGTATTGGTTTTGCCATACATCTAAGGCAAGCTGCCTCAATGGTAGCTTCAGATATGCTTCTTTAGTTAGAAAGGAAAAAACAAAACAAACATCAAAACTGCATTGAAAGCTCTATATTGGATCACCAGAGTCTTTAAGTAATCATCAGATCACTCAATTACTGATGATCTTTTCTATTTTTCTCTTTGAAAGTTTTAGATTTATGTTCATTTGACAGAAGCAGAAAAACATTTTGTGGTACTCCTGCTGCTGCTGCTAAGTCACTTCAGTTGTGTCCAACTCTGTGTGACCCCATAGAGGGCAGCCCACCAGGCTCCCCTGTCCCTGGGATTCTCCAGGCAAGAACACTGGAGTGGGTTGCCATTTCCTTCTCCAATGCATGAAAGTGAAAAGTGAAAGTGAAGTTGCTCAGTCATGTCCGACTCTTAGAAACCCCATGACTGCAGCCTACCAGGTTCAGTAAAATCCATGGGATTTTCCAGGCAAGAGTACTGGAGTGGGGTGCCATTGCCTTCTCCATTTATGGTACTAAAAGATATTTATTTTTCTTATAAGCTATAGCTTGCAGAAAAGTAAGATAATTCATTTAACATATTAGAAATGTTAAAATAATAAACAATATTACTTGTGTGTCTGTGTTACTCTATATTTTAAGAGTCATCCATATCAATAGAAAAAGATGCTATGCTACAAAATAACTAAACACTACTGAAAGTTTCTCTACTATTCATTATGAAAAGATAGTATCATTCTGGTTAATTACTTAGAGGCAAGTGTTTTGCCACTTACTAGTATTGAAAAATTAACCAATATTTTCAACTTGGGGTTTTAAATTTTTTTTTTGAGGGACTGGTTCTTTATTTCAAAAAAAGACACATGAATTTTCAGTATCCAAAACAGTTACACTATTGGTTTTTCTTTCTCCCAGTTGGCCCCCAAAGAGATCACACCAAAGGAGAGAAGGTTCTCAGCCAATTGAGCTTCAAGATTCACACTTACCAGACCTTACTGGGACCTCACCAAAAAGGGGGGATTGGGTAGCGGAAGAAACTTTACAAGATAAGTGCACAGCCAGCCCATAGACTATAGAGAGCTCTCACAGCCAAATGGGGTGCCCACTGTGCCCCAATCCCAAAGAAACAAAATTTCAAAATAATATAAAATTTAAAAACTATTTTGTACATAAGGTATTCTAGATTTCTCCAGCACTAACTGGATGAAATGAAACGGCTTTCCCAGAAAAAAGGATGTTGTGTTTCGTATGGCTAAATCAGCAGCAAAAGATACTTTTTCCTTTATTTAAGGGATGCAGGAGAGCAAAAAAGTGGATGACAACATAGGGGCCACATGATCCATTCTGTGAGCAACTGGGGGCAGGGTAGAGATGGGACAAGAATTTTATCTCAGACAGACATTTCACCGTCTTAATTTTTTGGTCCGTTCTGATGAAAATAAATAAAGTCCCCCCAAAGATACCATACCAGGAAATGGTTACATGACTGAGCGACTGAACTGAACTGAATGATGTACAAAACACTTAAAATAATGACCCATACATAATATGTCAATAAATGTATTCTTTTTATCACTATTTCTGGATCACTTTTTATCATTTGCTCAAAGATTTGTACATATCAGGCAATTTTCTAAAAATTGAATTCTAGTAGATTTACCTAGTTTTTTTAGGTACAGGGGTACAGCAACGTAACTCAGTTTATATATATATATATATAGGCTATAGGTTATTAAAGATATTTTTATTAGTATTGCTACAATTATCTATTATGTAGAAGAAATTTAGTGACCTGCACCCAAGTAACATAAATGTCACATTGTAGAGAAAAACCTATTGACTTTAGCATTTTTGAAGTTAAGTTACAATAAAAAGGATATTAAATTTTAGAATTTCATTATCACTATCATCCCCATTGTCATGATCATCATGACCACTTAGTTTCCATTATCACTAATATGAAGTGACTCAGTCGTGTCCAACTCTTTGTGACCCCATGGACTGTAGCCTGCCAGGTTCCTCCATCCATGGGATTTTCTAGGCAAGAATACTGGAGTGAGTTGCCATTTCCTTCTCCAGAGTATCTTCAATTGTCACTATTATAATCATTATCATGTTATTGTCATTATAAAATGTTATTATCATATTATTATCATGATAGCAAGGATAATAACTGAATCTTTAAATTTTGTAATATTTAACATATATTTTATTTGTTGCTCAGTCACTCAATCATGTCCTACTCTTCACAACCCCATGGACTGCCACATGCCAGGCTTCCTTGTCTTTCACCATCTCCTGGAGCTTGCTCAAACTCAAATTTGAACTGCTCGAATTCAACTGCATTTAATCGGTGATGATATCCAACCTTCTCTTCCTCTTTTGCCCCCTTCTCCTCCTGCCTTCATTGTTTTCCAGCACCAGGGGGCTTTTCTAATGAGTCCATTATTCACATCAGGTTGCCAAAGTATTGGAGTTTCAACTTCAACAGCAGTCCTTCCAATAAGTATTCAGGACTGATCTCCTTTAGGATGGACTGGTTGGATCTCCTTGCAGTCCAAGGGACTCTTAAGAGTTTTCTCCACACCACAGTTCAAAAGCATCAATTCTTCAGCACTCAGCCTTCTTTATGGTCCAACTCTCACATCCATACAAGACTGCTGTAAAAACCATAGTTTTAATTAGAAGGACCTTTGTTGGCAAAGTAATGTCTCTGCTTTTTAACGCTCTGTCTAGGTTTGTCATAGCTTTTATTTCAAGAAGCAAGCATTTTTTTCATTTCATGGCTGCAGTCACCATCTGCAGTGATTTTTGGAGCCTAAGAAAATGAAGTCTGTCCATTTTTTTCCTCATCTATTTGCCATGAAGTGATGGTACCAGATGCTATAATCTTAGTTTTTGAATGTTGAGTTTTAAGAAAGCTATTTCACTCTCCTCTTTCACATTGATCAAAAGGTTCCTCTTCACTTTCTGCCATAATGGTGTTGTCATCTGCATATCTGAGGTTGTTGATATTTCTCCTGGCAATCTTGATTCCAGAATGGGCTTTACCCAGCCTGGCATTTCTCATGATGTACTCTGAATACAAGTTAAATAAACAGGGAGACAATGTACAGCCTTGACATACTCCTTTCCCTATTTGGAACCCATCTGTTGTTCCATGCCCAGTTCTAACTGTTGCTTCCTGACCTGCATACAGGTTTCCCAGGAGGCAGTTAAAGTGATCTGGTATTCCCATCTCTCTAAGAATTTTCCACAGTTTTTTGTGATCCATATAGGCAAAGGCTTTAGTGCAGTCAATGAAGCAGAAGTAGATGTTTTTCTGGAATTCTCTTGCTCTGTTTAGGATCAGTTTGATCTCTGGTTCCTCTGCCTTTTCTAAATCCAGCTTGAACATCTGGGATTTCTTGGTTCAAGTACTGTTGAAGCCTAGCTTTAAGAATTTTGAGCATTACTTTGCTAATATGGGAAATTAGTGCAATTTTGCATATATTAACTCATATAATTTTTCTAAAATAGACATTGATGGTTAAGAATATTCAGTTAACATATAGAGAAGTCAGAATTTGAACAGATTTTGAGATTTTATCTCCATATCTCACAATCTTAAAATTTAAAAAATATATGTAATATATATAATATATATAAATATAATTTAACATAAACTTATATAAAATATATAAACACTTGAAAAAAGAGAATGTTATTCTGGTAAAAATAATGTCACATATATGGGGAAAATTGTAATATATTTTAATATATAAAGTAATCTATAAAAATTCACAACCTAAGATGAATTCATAATGGGTCTGAAGATAGAATTGCCAAGAGAGAAATACACAGTATTAATAAGATAAAAAGTTAAAAGTCATTCAAAAAGTAGAATTCTTTTCCTTGAGTTATAGAAACACAAAAGATGTTTACTTATACAGTTTCTTTCTCTCTCTCTCTCTCTCTTTATTTTTTATTTAACCAAGAAAATGATCAAAATATTCCAGCTTACTTGTTCTCTTTTATCTGGGCACTATAAGTTTTGTTAAGAGCAGTGATTGCATCTGATTGTGTTTCATGATTTTATCATAATGAAAATGAGGAGTTTTTAAAGGATAAGGAGACAATCAGCATTTTAAGAAGTCTAATTTCAAAGTGGTGTGATGAATGAAATAAAGCCTGATTTTAGGAGAGACGTGATCTTACCATAACACCTATGATACTAATTATTGATGGTCTAAGTTATAAAAATGACAATGGAATATCAGAAGCAGCGGAAGCAGGGGATATTTCTAAAGAAGAATAAACAAAGCACAGATGTAGTAGTTAGGAAAATAAATACTGTATTGTACAGCATCCAGTGGAGTTTCTCACACTGTTAAACAGGGCTGTTGGTGAACTGCCTTTCATAAATCACCATCGGTCAACCTCTGTCACTGAAATATCAAAGTTCAACTTGACAACATAAAATTAGTGAGAATCACATTAACCATCTGACATTACATACCACACCAATGTTAATTTTTAAATCTGAAGTTATAAATGGAATTTCTGTGAAGATGCATTTAATCTCTCAACATCACAGTTTCACAGCGCTGAGAAATCTGAGTTGGAAAATACAGTGTAATTAAAACTTGCCAGATAAACACAGAATCTAAGCAAGAGGATTCATTACATGATTTGAATGTTTATGGACATGAAGCTAAGCTTGAGTGCCAAACCCACTTTTACATTTATTTTTACAGTCAGTCCAATGGATATGTGTGTCAGAAGAATCCTCTTTTCAGGGGGAAAAGTAATTTTACTAGAGGCAAAGCTGTTTCTGTAAGTACTCTTATCCTTTATTTCTGTGGTTGTAAAGTGAACTAACACCACTACTGCTTATTTACACAACTTTATATTCCCTACGATATTTGTGTGTGTATGAGCTAGCCACTCAGCCATGTCCATCTCTTTGCAACACCACAAACTGTTTAGCCCATTAGGCTCCTCTGTCCATGAAATTCTCCAGGCAAGAATACTGGAGTGGGTTGTCATTCTGTTTTCCAGGGGATCTTCCTGACCTAGGAATTGAACCTTGATCTCCTAGATTGCAAGCAGTTTCTTTACAATCTGAGCTACCAGAGAAGCCCAGTATATTTTTAAAGCTTTCCAATAAGACCATCTGGCAAGTGTGTTACTTGTGGATATGTGATGTGGTTTTACACTTCCTGGCTGTGATCTACTTTAAGTTGATTTAGTTTCCTTCTCAGGAGACAGTAATGGAAGCTGCTCTATTGAATATTGTGAGGATTAAATGAATGAATATATGCAAACTGTGTAAAAGAAGGTCTGGCAAGTGGTTAGCCATGTATAAATAGGTGATCAGACCATATTCTTAGATACATGAGATTTGTAAATTTTAAATACTTGCTCAGGTATTCACACTTAGTAGGAAGCCCAGCTGTAAGCACAACATCAGTCTGAAAATAATTTCTGTGCTTTGAGTGATGCAATCATTCTCTTAGTCAATAAGGAGTGCAACCTTGAATCTTTTTGTACTACTATTTAATAGTAATATATCCATAAAAATGTAAGAAAATATAATAAAGTAATAATAAGAGTAGACTGCAAATATAATAAATTAATAATAATAGTAGACTGCAAATTGCAGTCTATTATTATTATTTTATTATATTTTCTTACATTTTCATGGATATACTACTATTAAATAGTAGTACTAAAAGATTCAAGGTTGCACTCCTTATTGACCAAGAGAATGATTCTATCACTCAAAGCACAGAAATTATTTTCAGACTGATGTTGGGCTTCCAGCTGGGCTTCCTACTAAGTGTGAATACCTGAGAAAGTATTTAAACTTTCCAAATCTCATGTATCTAAGAATATGGTCTGATCACTTATCTATGTTGTTTTGAGGATTAATTGCATACATACTAGCAACTTGACCATTTCTGGACATGGTAGTTTTTTTGTTTGTTTAACTTCTACATTGTTTATTAAATGTGAGACTTTCAAAATAAATAAAAGTGAATATGAATCATTGAAGAACTATACAAACAAAAATCTTCATGACCCAGATAATCATGAAGATATGATCACTCACCTAGAGCCAGACATCGTGGAATGTGAAGTCAAGTGGGCCTTAGGAAGAATCACTATGAAAAAGTTGATGGAGGTAAAGGAATTCCAGTTGAGCTTTATCAAATCCTAAAAGATGATGCTGTGAAATTTCTGTACTCAATATGCCAGCAAATTTGGAAAGCTCAGCACTGGCCACAGGACTGGAAAAGATCAGGTTTATTCCAATCCTAAAGGAAGGCAATGCCAAAGAACGTTCAAACTCATCTCACACGCTAGTAAAGTAATGCTCAAAATTTTCCAAGCCAAGCTTCAGCAATACATGAACCGTGACCTTCCAGATGTTCAAACTGGTTTTAGAAAACACAGATAAACCAGAGATCAAAATGCCAACATCCACCAGATCCTTGAAAAAGCAAGAGAGTTCCAGAAAAACATCTATTTCTGCTTTATTGACTATGCCAAAGCCTTTGACTGTGTGCATCACAATAAACTGAAAAATTCTGAAAGAGATGGGAATACCAAACCATGTGACCTGCCTCTTGAGAAACCTGTATGCAGGTCAGGAAGCAACAGTTAGAACTGGACATGGAACAACAGACTGATTCCAAATAGGAAAAGGAGTATGTCAAGGCTGTATATTGTCACCCTGCTTATTTAACTTCTATGCAGAGAACATCATGAGAAATGCTGGACTGGAGGAAGCACAAGCTGGAATCAAGATTGCCAGAAGAAATATTAATAACCTCAGATATGCAGATGACACCACCCTTATGGCAAAAAGTGAAGAGGAACTAAAAAGCCTCTTGATGAAAGTGAAAGAGAAGAGTAAAAAAGTTGGCTTAAAGCTCAACATTCAGAAAACGAAGATGATGGCATCCAGTCCCATCACTTCATGGGAAATAGATGGGGAAACAGTGGAAACAGTGTTACACTTTATTTTGGGGGGCTCCAAAATCACTGAAGATGGTGATTGCAGCCATGAAATTAAAAGACGCTTACACCTTGGAAGGAAAGTTATGACCATCCTTGATAGCATATTAAAAAGCAAAGATATTACTTTGCCAACAAAGATCCATCTAGTCAAGGCTATGGTTTTTCCTGTGGTCGCGTATGGATGTGAGTTGGACTGTGATGAAAGCTGAGTTCCAAAGAATTGATGCTTTTGAACTGTGGTGTTGGAGAAGACTCTTGAGAGTCCCTTGGACTGCAAGGAGATCCAACCAGTACATTCTAAAGGAGATCAGCCCTGGGATTTCTTTGGAAGGAATGATACTGAAACTAAAACTCCAGTACTTTGGCCACCTCATGCGAAGAGTTGACTCATTGGAAAAGACTCTGATGCTGGGAGGCATTGGGGGCAGGAGGAAAAGGGGACAACAGAGGATGAGATGGCTGGATGGCATCACCGACTTGATGGACATGAGTTTGGGTAAACTCTGGGAGTTGGTGATGGACAGGGAGGCCTGGAGTGCTGCAGTTCATGGGTTCGCAAAGAGTTGGACATGACTGAGTGACTGAATTGAACTGAACTGAACTATTTGGGAAAACAATCATTTTAAAGTAAATGAAATCCAGGTTCCCAATGAACACTTCTTATGCTTATAGAGGCAGCATCCATAGAGCTATCTGTGGACTTTTTCTCTAACTAACAACACTGAAGATCAGGTCCCAGTAAATAGGCAGTAATTTCATCTCAAGTTGGTGCAATTCTTGTGCTCTGAATAATTGCTCTCTAGTCTCACAAGTTGCTTTTCATATTCTTCCTTTGTCTGGTCAATTCTACTCTTTCCATCAAAGCAAGTATACTTTAGTACAATCATTCCACCTGTCAAGCAATAAGCACAAAACAGCAACAACAAATCCCATTACTTATCAGTAAAAGCAAATAAGGTCTTCCCAGGAGGTCCAATGGTAAAGAAGCAGCATGCCAACGCAGGAGATAGGTTCGATCCCTCAGTCAGGAAGATCCCCTGGAGAAGGAAATGACTACCCATTCCAGTATTTTTCCCTGGAAAATTCCATGGACAGAGTAACATGGGAGGCTACAGTCCATGGGGTTGCAAAGAGTTGGACATGATTGAGCCCCAACCGTCCATGCACACAAAAAAGCAAATAGCTCCTTATGAGCCTAGAAACATCTGATAATCTGTGAATTAAAGACTAATTAGGCTAAAGCCTGAACCGCAACTGGACTTGCTTTGTGTAAGGCGTCCTCTTGGCAATTGCCTTGAATAATATAAGCTCTGAGGAATGACTATTTAATAAAGGAAATGACTCATGCAGACCTAAAAAAAGCAGGACACTGTGTGGTTTAAAATAGGGGAAAAAGGGTCACTGAATGCTGTGAGTATTCAGAGCAGACTATTTGACTTGAATTAAGATAAGGAATTAAGTTTATAAATGAAACACACAAATAAATTTGGAAATAACTAACTCTAGGGGTTAGTTATTGATTGTTTATTTGAAAAGCATACCATTCCCCATAAAGTTTGAACATAATCCAGGTTGTGCTTTAGTAAATTTCAACCGGTGTCAGTTTAAAATAATACTATTATTTTTTTAATTCACTCATTTTATTATTATTATTATTATTGTTATTAAGTGAGTGGGGAGGAAATATTAGGTATTCAAGATAACTTATACTATTAATGATTATAATTTACCATTTTTTCACTTGCACAGGAAAACTGTCCCATTTAAGTATTCAAAGTTAATAAGTCAGGTTTGACAAGTTCCTTTTTGGAAATAGTAATTCTGTGTAATTTTGTGTAAGAGAACTGTTGAATTAATAATTTTAATGTTCATACTTATATATGGAAACATAACCCAATAAAAGGTTTATTAGGGATTTTACAGTTAAATTGTGGTCAGACACTCATAATTTCAAGGGACAGTACAATATTTTAACATTCACTAAAATCATGACTATTAGTTAACTAGTATACCCTGTTCAGATGCTCAGTCATGTCCAACTCTTTGTGACTCTTTGGACTGTAGCCCTCATGGCTCCTCTGTCCTTGGGATGCTGCAGGCAAGAATACTATAGTGGTTTGTCATTCCCTACTCCAGGGGGTCTTCCCAACTCAGGCAGCGAGCTCGCATCTCTTATGTTTCCTGCATTGACAGGTGGATTCCTTATTACTAGCTCTCCTTGGGAAGCCAAAACAGTATATTAAGCTGATGTTTTAGTTTGGGAGAGTGTATCTCAATGCACAAGGAAATGTATTTAACTTTCTCAAGGTAGTCTGATAAACAAAATCAAATGTGTTTGTAAAGCTGTCTCAGGCATAGGAAAAGGCCCATATACATGTGAGAATGAAACTGATGAATAGTGGGCACTATTAATGAGACCAATTGTGCAACACTGGCTGATGCCATCATGGCATATTTTCAAAGTAAATACAAACAACAATGATCAAAATTAATTTGTATTTCCAATATGCAATGTATTTCCCTTCCCATAGGGAGAATTATATAAAGACATCTTTGATAAGCCCTACTTAAACATTTTTCTGACTTTAGTGAGCATAAAATCTTAATGTGAGGAAAGAATGCACATACATGACTAAATGAAGAAATTAAATTCACTTTAAAATCAAGAACTGGGGAGAATTCAAGTTCCAGAAGACACTTTTCATAAGGTAAATATTTTGGTTGATCAAGGGAGGCTTTATAGAGGGAATGGGACTTGAGAAAATTAACAAAGGTTGAATAATTGATAAAAAAAAAAATGAAGTCTAAAAAGAAAGTAAAAAAGATGGTTAAGAAAGAGTGCAAAGGGAACTGACTTGTAATAAGCAGAAGCAACACCATAACTCCAAATTCCCAAATGTAGATATTATGATATTTGAGCTTTGGCAAATTATGTGAATTGTCAAAATTTATACTGCTGTGAGTGACTGAAGCAGGGTTTGAGGTAGGATTCTTTTTGCTAATTACATTAATTTGCAAAGAAGGGTGTTAATTCAAGTGAATATGGATGAAACATACTTTTGAACACATAGCAGTACTATCATATAAATATATATGTATAAACACACCTACATGCTGGGCTTCCCTAGTGGCCCAGCAGTAAAGAATACATTTGAAATGCAAGGGACCCACATTCAATCCCTGGGTCTGGAAGATCCCATGGAGGAGGGCATGACAATCCACTCTAGTATTCTCTTCGGGAAAATTCCATGGACAGAGGAGCCTGGTGGGCTACAGTCCATGGAGTTGCAAAGAGTCAGACACAACTGAAGCAACTGCATGCATGCACACCAACTTATTATTAAAGTTTGTGATAAGGATTTAATGTTTGTGCTCAGTTTATAGCAAATATATAAATATAGAGATAGATAAAATAGATCAAGTTATGATATTAATATGCTAAAAAAGCAAAGTCATGGCAGATATCAACTTTATAAATATAGATGCAGAAAAAGAGTTGCAGAACACAACAAAACAATTTTAGCAAAAGAAAAGCAAGATGCAAGACAATAAATATATACTGATGAAAGAATTTCATGAAAAAGTTCCTTGTAATTGAATGATGACCATAGATTATAAGTTCACTTTGAGCATCAAACACACTAATAAAAATAAAACAAATGCTTATTTGTATAAGATGGTTTTAATTTATTGCTACATGAAATTGTTGAACTTACTTTTAACATCTTTGAAGAATTACTTGGGGATTTTATACAATAAGTAAGACCTATTCTTTTGACTAACTATAGAAAGGACACCCATCTTTATCTTTGGAGGTCACTTTGAATGTTGGGAATATTAAAAGCAAATAAGCATTCAAAGCAAATAAGCAAATATATAGTGAAAATAGCATGATTAATATTCTACTCCTCAAAAATTAACAAACCTGTTAAAAGAAAAGAAGAGGTAAAATGAGCATTATCAGTCTTGTGAATAGACCATGTGCTTCATAAATATTTGAGTAACGAAGTTATATAAAAGCTATTTATATTCAAGACTAACTAAAATGTCATCAGCCTCGAGGAACTCATATAACATTTCCTGATGCAACTTTATTTTTTTTTCCTCAAAAAATGCTGACAGGCCACTTTCAACGGAAAACATGAAATCCTAAGTCATGGTTTGGATTGAAGGACAAAACACAGATGCAACTCATAAGTTAACATGAATGTTGAGTTAGAGCTTCAAGAGAGAGAGAAGGGACTCAAGCAACATGGTTGAGCACTGATGAGTTGAAGTTTGCTAGAAAAAAAAAATTTGTCAAAAAGAAATTACCACCTCGGGAGTGATTAAAAGATTTTGGAGGACACATACATCTAATATCAAACTTTGAAAGTAGCGTTTAAATACAGCTTAACAAACATATACCTTGTTAAGTGGGAGTTTTTGAGGGATTATGGTCCAAATCTCCACCCAGGCTTTAGATGTAAAACTCAACAGTGAATGGGAGGTCAACAAGAAAAGAGAAATGAAAGCAAGAGAATGTAAACTTATGAGGATTTGCAGAAATCCAAGGAAAGGATTTAGACTTCTGACAAAGATATAAAAAGGAGGTTAAAGAAAACTGTATGTAAATCTCAAAGTTAATCTTTACCTGTCATATAGTTTATATTTGAATGGAGAAAAAAATGAATATATACATCTCTCTATTCATCCATATATCTATCAAGATCTTTCAAGAGGAGGTTAATTCTAAATCTTCAAAAAATTAATTATGCTTTCTTCTTTAATTATGTTTTCTTTCAGTAAAATATAATTATAATGAACATTTGCATTTGTTATAATGAACTGGCATTTAATATAGGGAACTTCCATGTGCACTGTCCAATTTAATCTTCATTCTCACCTTGTAAATTATATTTTACTCTATTTTCCTTTTGAGGAAGTGAAGCTCAGAATGGCTAAGTGTCATAACCAATATAACTGGTAAATTTGGGGATCAAATTATGTCCTTTGATATTAAAATCTGTAGTTTTACAACCATTTACTGCATTTTCTGATGCTCTATTTGGCCTCTCTTTTATTATTTATAGAACAAGCTCTGACCAATCATAGGGAAAACTACAAAGTAACCACCTACCCTCCACCTCCAAGTCTGTGTTATTTGTCTATTGAAGTTCAACTGTCTTCTGGCTGCCTAGGACAGCCTGAACAATTCTCTAACTCACATCTACCTTTCATCAAAATTGCCAATGTCCTTGACTTTCATATCCAGAATGAATCTCTTGCTTCTGAAAACAAACCTGGTTTCATCACACTGAGGACTTTCTGAATTCTTATATAATTGAGCATTAGACTCCGGTAAGTTTGCATTAATGAGTGGGAAAAATAAGTTAAGCACAGGGTGCTTAAATCCCTCTAAGAACTTTCCCTTCCGTATAATATGTATTTTACACATATTACCTAATGTTGGCCTTCAGATTATTATTATTTTTAATGCAAGGAATTGACACATTTAATGAGGCTGGTATAATACTCCTTCAAGTCCTAGAAACTAGATAGATATGGTCATCCAATTAATGACAATCATCCATAACTTTGGGCACTGGGGTACATTGCTCTGGGGTTATTAGGGCAAATGAATTCAAAACAAACAAACAATGCCCTCCAACTGCAATGACAGGTTTATTAAATGTTACCTACTTTAGGGATGACCTACTCTTTTCCATTGTAATTGAAAATATTTATAAGGCAAGTTTCCAAATATATTTGAAAAAAAAATTACATGCATTATGGGTATCACAGGTAATGAAGTAAATATAAGGGAAATTTTCATAGAATTCCAATGATATGACATTTCAAAGTTAACTTTTGGTATATCTGAAATATAGTAAAATAGAACCTAGCTAAAGGTATTAAGTGTGAGAGCTATGCCACATGTTTGTTTTATGCAGAAATCATTCTAACCCAGTTCTTCCCAATAGAAATACAAATTATTGAAGAAGAAATTCTAGAATATTTTATTTATATGACCTTTAGTAAAAGTGTTGCATGAAATTTGATTTCTACAAGTTAATTTGAAAGCACTTAGTTTGGAATACATTCTAGAAGAGAGGAAAATAATTTGCCACACTATCAAAAAATACTGGAGGGCAATGAGGAAATCAATCACTATGATAAAATGTCAAAGAATATGAGGCTGAAATAGGGTTGTTGTGAAGTCTGGCGTGTTTTAACGTCTTTATTAAAGCCTTAGAAAAGATAATTGGTTGACTTTGGGAATTGAAGTTGCTCCTGCACAAAATTATTTAGATAACAAAAATGCTAGTGAATTAATATGTATCCATTTATTTTCAAAAGTAGAAGA
Source organism: Bos taurus (assembly GCF_002263795.3). NCBI lineage: Eukaryota > Metazoa > Chordata > Mammalia > Artiodactyla > Bovidae > Bos > Bos taurus. The sequence goes on along the minus strand of NC_037338.1, from coordinate 53,135,904 downwards.
TTGGCACACCTATTTCATAAGATATTTTCCAGAACTAAGTAGCTGGATTTAAATACAAGCTATTGAAATTTCCATTTGATATTGTAGGGGAGGAAAAATATTACCTCCATGCTCTTTGGGTTTTTCAACTGAATCTGAGAATTAAACTGACATAAGACAGATTAACAAGGAAGCACAAACGTTTAAGTAAGTTTTTCATGACACGAGTCCTCAAAAGGAAATGAAGACTCCAAGAAAAGATGAACCTGTAAAGACCAGCAATTGTGGAAAGTAGCTAAATTATGAGAGGAAGCTAAAGGAAGACATAAATTATTTTACCAAGGTCTATTTGCACAGAATTGGGTCCGTCTCAACTTCTTATTCTTAGTGATAAGAATGATACTTTCATTCTAGTACAGGAAGGGCATCTTTCACATGGGAATGCATCTCTTTTAAGAAAAAAAGGAAGGTCAGAGTGTTTTTCTTCTATGTACTATTTGCTGTTTGTTGTTGTTTAGTTGCTATGTCATGTCTAACTCTTCTGTAATACCATGCACTCTAGACTGTTATGGTCCTCTGTCTATGGAATTTCCTGGGCAAGAATAGTGAAGTGGATTTCCATTTCCTTCTCCAAGGGATCTTCTCAACCCAGGGATAGAAGCTATGGCTCCTACTGCTTGTTATGCAACTTTAACTCAAAGTAGTCAATATGCCAGAGTGGCATATTTTGGGATGATGTTAATATATTCTGTCACCTTTTAATATCAAAAGTTTCATTTGTTTAAATTTGTCATGCATATTAAAAATGATTGTGCTAGTGCCTAACAATGTACTGCTGCTGCTGCTAAGTCGCTTCAGTCATGTCCAACTCTGTGCGACCCCATAGACGGCAGCCCACCAGGCTCCCCTGTCCCTGGGATTCTCCAGGCAATAATTCTGGAGTGGGTTTCCATTTCCTTCTCCAATGCATGAAAGTGAAAAAATAAAGTGAAGTCACTCAGTCGTGTCCAACTCTTCGCGACCCCATGGATGGCAGCCCACCAGGCCCCTCCGTCCATGGGATTTTCCAGGCAAGAGTACTGGAGTAGGGTGCCATTGCCTTCTCCAAAGAATATACTAAATATATCTTATTTGATGATGGAAGACAATGACATGCCTATGTGCTTCATTCAAATTTTCATATTCATTTACCAACACACAATTCTGCTGTGTATTATGCATACCTGATTTAAACCCAGTGATCAAATTGATGAAAATTTACAAAATAATCAGAAATAGAAACCCATGTATACTTTAAAATTACAGAACTTACAGAAAGAAAGCATTAATTCAGCTAAATAATTTCATATGATATATGTGTATTTAATATCTATCACAATAAATGACTTCTCATGATTAAGAAAAGAAAAATAATGACTTAATTTTGTTGTTGTTCAGTTGCTAAGTCTTGTCCAACTCTTTGCAACCCCATGAATTGCAGCATGCCAGGCTTCCTTGCTCTTCATTACCTCCTACAATTTGCTCAAACTCATGTCCATTAAGTCAGTGATGCCATCCAACCATCTCATCCTCAGTCGCACCCTTCTCCTCCTATCCTTAATCTTTCCCAGCCTCAGGGTCTTTTCAAATGAGTCAGCACTATGTATCAGGTGGCCAAAGTATTGGAGCTTCAGCTTCAGCATCAGTCCTTTCAATGAATATTCTGGGTTAATCTCCTTTAGGATTGACTGGTTTGATATCCTTGCTGTCCAAGGGACTCTCAAGAGTCTTCTCCATCACCTCAGTTTGAAAGCATCAATTCTTTATTGCTCAAACTTCTTTATGGCTCAACTCTCACATCAGTACATGACTACTGGAAAAAACAAAGCTTTGACTATATGGACCTTTGTTGGCAAAGTGATGTCTCTGCCTTTTAATGCACTATGTTTGTCATGGCCTTTCTTCCAAGGAAAATTGCAGTAGCTGTCTTGACATTTTTGCTTACTCATTATTCTTCTGACTAATCACTTCTTTGGTCCTCTAAGAGCCTTCTGAAAAGATGGACTGATTCTTCAGACTGCTATTTGTGGTCTTGAAAAAGGCATTTTCCTGAGACACTGTGTGAGACCTGTTTACTATTCTCAGTAATTTACACTCCAGCCATGGACAGAGAAAACTTACAAATGTGAATGAACTAAATCATCTCCTTGGATTTGGCCAAATTATTCAGTTATCTTTATCTTAATGTACAAAGAAAAGTGTATACAAATTTAATACAAAGAGCTACACAGCCATACATATTGCTCAGAACATCAAGTGTCAATTTAAGTAGTTCTTTAAGAGGAGAGAAGTTAAATGGAAATAGCTTGCCCTTTATCCTGGGGTACACTCACCACTTCTTTCTCATAAACAAAAGCAATAAAAGATGAACATGAGTTTGACCCTCAGATTTTGACAGAGAGTTTTCAATTCAACATAGTTGTATTTCCTAATTTTATAATTAATTCAATGAGACATGATCAAGTTATTTTTAAAAAGTTTTGTCGTTGAAGTCATATTTTTATAAAATTAAAATAGTTCATTTTTCCTGATTGTGTAATGATGTGAGTTAATCATCATTATTATCATCATCAAAATCCAAGGCAGTGAAGGGGGAAAAAAAAGGAATAAATGCATTCCTTCTTTAATGTAGACTAACAAATAGATAGCCAAATGGATAACTTTGCATAAATAAGTTCATCATGTGCATGATGTTTTTATTTCAAGCACCCCTTTTTTTTAAATAATTTTTATTCATTAGTGATCCCATTCCTCTTTCATCTCTGTTGTCCTTTCACCTCCCACATCCCACACGCTTCAGAGGTAAAACATGATTCTCCATGTTAGATTTATTATTAACCATTTCCATATTGTGAAATAATAAAAAACTTAGTTTTGGGGTTCAGGCATGATACTAAAAATTCTTTCAATTTAACTACTAAAACTCTAACTCACTGTTTTTAATGATTACATAATAATCCATGTTTGATTATAACAGAATGTATTGTTTTCTCTATTGATGATTAACATCAGATTCCTTACAGAAATTTTTTTCCTCTCATACCATGCTATAGTCTACATACTTTCTTCTTATTTCTATGGAATAAACTTGTAACAATGGAAATGATTTTAATAATCATTCCATAAAGCAAACCAAATAATTTTTAAGCTATGCATAAATGCACATTTTACTGGCAATGAATGAAAATGTCATTTTTTCAACCCTGGAATCTCTAGAAGCAATGGATTTATCATTCCTTTTATTGTTGCTTGTTTTGTGTGCAACAGAAGATGGAAGACAGTATCTCATTTTTCATTCAGGTTGCATTTCCTTAGCTTTTAGAGAAGTTAAAGAGCTTTTAGTGACTGTTTTTCCTCTGCACTTTGCTGACTGCCTATTTATGTTTTCCCCTCTTTTTCTATTGTGTTTCTTTTGTCTTTTTTCTTAATTAATTTTCCAAACTTTGTATTAAACTCATAGCTATTGTCAACTTAAAAAAAAAAAAAAGACATAAAATAAGTGTTGCAAGTTCAGTTTTATTTGGGGCAAAATGAAGGCCAGTCTGGGACATATCACCTCAGACAGCTCTGAGAATCTGCGCCAAACAGGTAGGACGGGAGGACAATATATATGTGATTTTGGTGAAGGGGAAATACATGCAATCAAGCACATATTTTCCAGAAGGTTCCTGCTAATCTTGTGAAGCTTTTGTTAGTCAAAAGGAACAGTTGTTACCATGAAGGACAAAAGAGTCCCAACAACAAATTATCCCTCCACACTAATAGAGAAGTGAAAAGTGAAAGTGTCAGTCACTCAATCATGTGTGACTCTTTGTGACACCATGGACTATAGCCCTCCAGTCTCCTCTGTCTATAGAAGTTTCCAGGTAAGATTACTGGAGTGTGTAGCCATCCTCTTCTCCAGGGGATCTTGCCAACCCAGGGATCGATCCTGGGTCTCCTGCATTGCAGGCAGATTCTTTGCTATCTGAGCCACAAGGAAAACTCAGTAATAGAGAAATGAGGGAGAATACAATTTAAATATTGAAAAAAAATTATCTGTGTTACCTGCATTAAGGTTGCACTAAAACAACTACAAATTTCACAAAATTTTCATACAGAATTTCACACAAATTTACAAAGAAAAGTAGAACAGATAAAAATAAAAATGTTTCCGATATACTGTGAGATTGTCTTGTATATAGCTTATGAGAGACCTTTGAGTTAATCTAAATGATTCCAAGATTCAGAAAGCCCATGAACTTGCATTATAAAATCAAAACGTTGACATTTATATTAGCTCTATTATGGCTTTAGGAATACACCCTAAATAGGAGAGAATGGGTAGGCAACAGCCTTGCTACTCATTATTTTACCCTAAGAGTTTCACAGATATATTTTACATAACTGAATTTTGATGCAATAATTATTCATTTTCCTTTCTCATTCATTTATTCCTAAACTGTTTCCTGTATAGACATGGCTCTACTTAAGTAATGGCAATTGTTATATAATGGCTACATTTCTTAAGAAAGATACTTTACAGATTATTATAACAATAAGTTGAAACAAGTAAATATTATTTGTGAAATGATTGTTCCAAATCATTAATAAACCTAATTTTTAATAGATAATTATGAGAAACAAGGAAGGTTGGTGATTTGAAAATTGCTATCTTGTAATAAAGAAACATGTGATCCTAACATAGTCATAGTCACAATATGTAGGCAAAGGATTTGAGCATTTAAGGAATTATGAATTATTGAAAAGTTCTCAGGGCTAAATTTGCTAAGAGTGTCTGTTAAGTGAGCAATTGAGGACTCTGTCACACAAAACACCTCAGCACCAAAAGTGAATTATTTTCAAAAGCAAAATTGAAGAGTCAGTTGAAGAGCAGACCATTGCACATCTTCTGCAACACATTATTTTCAACAACTAAGAGCATCATATTGGAAAACGAATGAGTTGCTTCAGGACAGTCTTAAGAACTGCTTCATCATGAGGATTTCAGGTCACAAAATGAGCATGATGAGTTTCTTCTTCTGTGATTAAAATTGATCATAAAATAATTAATCTTTTAAGTTGTAAAGATATCCTACAGAGTTTTAGTGTTTTTGATCATGAAAGACCATGATTATAAATTGTCTTTCAAAGCAACTGTAGCCTATACAGTGTAGAATCTTCAACACTATAAACATTTATAGGAGTAAAGAAGTAACTAACAATGCAGTGAATTAATATTATAAATACTACCTTTAATAGCAGTCCAAATGTGATATACGTTATTATTGGAGTAAATTGCCATAAAATAGTGAAGTGGGAATATAACAATAAGATATACATCTATACAATGTCATTAAAAAAGCTGAAATGAAGAAAACATCAGAGTAACTTTGTCCCTGAATAGCTTGGGGACCAGGCCAATCTTGGACAGTATTATCAGTAAGGGCACTAAAAGATGTGTGGGCATGTGGGTGTATGTGTGAGAGAGAGCTAGAGAGAGAGAGATGAGGCATTTAGCTCTCACTAGGGTAATTCATTATCATGTTGTCAAAGCAATACTCGGCCAGGAGGGGAAATGAATTAAGTGAGGAAGAAAGTTTGAAAGTCAAGGAAGCAGATCAATCAATGGGTCAAATTAGAGGAATTACAGAGAAGAAAATATATAAAACAAGTAAAAAGAGGGTAAGAGTGATATACTTTAAGGTTGGGGAAATATTTCTTCCAATGTTATCTACCATCTGGAATCATTTTTGCACAGGTGACTCATAATTTTTTAAAGCAACTTCATGACCCTGGAAATGTCTGACCCAGGTAATTACACAAAACCCTTCAAGGATAGCTACTTCATAAAGCTTATGGATGACAAGTCTGCTACTTTGTCACAGGTGTAGACCTTTGAGGCCTAAGTCTTTTTATATTAAAGTGGCAAAGCCTGATTCCTCATTAAATTTGATGAATTGTTATGTGCATATCTTGAAGCTGTAAATATATAATCTTGAGCCATTAAATTTTTAAGTTCTTAATTTATACAATAAAACCCAATTTGCAATAAAAATGGCTATTTACTAAGATCCCTTTGTGTTTTGGGGCTTCCCAGGTGGCACAGTGGTAAAGAATCCACCTGTCAGTGAAGGAGACATAGGAAATGTGTGTTTATTCCAGGGCTGAGAATATCCCCTGGAATAGAAAATGACAACCCCCTCCAGTATTTTTAGCTGGAAAATTCCACAGACAGAAGAGCCTGGCAGACTACAGTCCAAGAGGCTGCAAAGGGTTGGACATGACTAGGCATGCACACATACACTTTATGTTTTAGGAACTTTATGTGTTTTTCTGCTTCCTTACAGAAAAGCACATTACAAGGTGAATGAACTAAATTTTAATTAAATGGAGTCTCTTTTCAAGAATCATAAACTACAAAAGGGCTGTCCAAGGCAGCAGAGGATGACATGGTTAGATAGCATCATTGACTCAGTGGACATGAATTTGAGCAAACTCTGGGAGATAGTAAAGGACAGGGAAGCCTGGTGTGCTGTAGTCCAGAGTTGAAAAGAGTCAGACATGGCTTAGCAACTGAAAACACCAATCACTTATGGCTGTGTGTCTGCAAAGCTTAGGCTCTTGACTTTGTTTATTTTGTCATGCCAATATTGGTATTATTTGCAATACTGTCATTATTAAAATATATGCATAATTAAAGTATAAACAGATTCAGAAAGTTTTTGTGTAAATCCTCAAAGAAAAATGTAGAGCAGGCAATTAGGGATATGGAAAACCATTCCCAAACTTCTGAGATAAACTTTGTGCAAAACAAGGTGACTCTAGAAAAAGACCATATAAGAACACTCTTTGTTGGGCTCTGTGTCTTTAGCTTGGAGTGGAATTGCCTGCATTTTTGTTCTCTTTTTTAAATTATGTCTTTCTTAGGCCTTTACAGTCCATAGGCTAAACCTATGTTCAGACATAAAATTCTAAGCTCTGAATTAAGGTTACCAATTTGCCCTAGTTTACCTGGGATGGTCCCTGTTGCCTGAGCGTTCTCCTGCTTTAGCATTGAAATTTCAACTTGAGATATAATATTAGAAGAGGTAAGTAAGAATCAGATTCCAAATGGAATATGTCCTAAAAATGATGTGTGAAGATTTCAAGTTCACTTGGTTCAAATTGTTGACAATTCACAAAAAAGATATAATGCCTTTGACTACGCTTATTCTACAATGAAATTTTAAAAAAGAGCATTAGATAAAGAGTAATTAAATATCATATACTAAAACATATCTATGGAATCTTGAAAGATGGTATTGATGAACCTATATCCAGGGCAGAGTGGAGATACAGACATAGAAAACAGATTTGTGGACGCAGTGTAGGAAGGAGCGAGTGGGACCAGTTGAAAGAGTAGCATAGAAACATATGCATTACCATATATAAAACAGATAACCAATCAGAATTTGCTGTATGACACAGGGAGTTCAAACTCAGTGCTCTGTGACAATCTAGAGAGGTGAATAGGGTGGAAGATGGGAGGGGGTTTCTGAGGGAGTGGACATATGTATACCTATGGCTGATTCATGTTGATATATGGCAAAAACCAACAAAATATTTTAAAGCAACTATGGGCTTCCCTTGTGGCTCAGCTGGTAAAGAATCCGCCTGCAATGAGGGAGACGTAGGTTTGATCCCTGGGTTGGGAAGATCCCCTGGAAAAGGGAAAGGCTATCTGCTCCAGTATTCTGGCTTGGAGAATACCACGGACTGTACAGTCCATGGGGTCACAAAGAGTCAGGCATGACTGAGTAACTTTCACTTCACATCCTCCAGTTAAAAATAAGTAAAAAATAATTTCTGACTTATCAAAAATCTAAGTTCCTTACTCTCTTATTTACATTAAGAAACAAACTGCTCAGATCATTAACTTATGTTTGAAAGAAAGCTTTGTTTCTAAATAACTAAAGTTTCAAGAATTCTTCCTCATTTCAGAATTTTCAGTCTGTAGCTTTTAAAAAATTCAAATATTTCTAAAACATAATATTAAGACTCCAGTGTTTTAGTGTGCATGTAAAGCTACAGGATCAATTTCTCTGAGGCAAGAAAACAACACAAAATCATTATTAGTGTTTTTAGAATGCTGAGAATCTATAAAGGAGATGGAGAGGAAAAAGGAAACATGATAAAGACAGTCAGTGCAAATTTTTGATAAAATTTGAAGAGACATTTTAAAAGAAAAATATTCCTCCCTACTGGACATGAACACATTCATAAATTTTGATACATATACAGGATTTATTGATCGAGAGATATTCAAAGAAATTTGGGGGACTTAAAGTCAAGAAGACAGGGTAAGAGTTCATTGTCAGAAGATGTCTCTTTAATCCTCTTTTTACATGTTCTTTTTGCATTTTGTGGATGACAGTAACATTAACGTAATTAACTCTATCAAAAATTCCTAATTCTAGTCATCAAGAACATGATTCATTGTAGAAAGTAGAACAGAGATGCATGATGCTATTAACTGCAGTGTTTTCATAGTATCTAAGATTATGGCATCTGGTCCCATCACTTCATGGGAAATAGATGGGGAAACAGTGGAAACAGTGGCTGACTTTATTTTTGGGGGGCTCCAAAATCACTGCAGATGGTGATCACAGCCATGAAATTAAAAGATGTTTACTCCTTGAAAGGAATGTTATGACCAACCTAGACAGCATATTAAAAAGCAGAGATTTTAGTTTGCCAACAAAGTTCCATCTACTCAAGTCTATAGTTTTTCCAGTAGTCATGTATGGATGTGAGAGTTGGAATATGAAGAAGGCTGAGCGCCAAAGAATTGATGCTTTTGAACTGTGGTGTTGGAGAAGACTCTTGAGAGTCCCTTGGACTGCAAGGAGATCCAACCAGTCCATTCTGAAGGAGATCAACCCTGGGATTTCTTTGGAAGGAATGAGGCTAAAGCTGAAACTCCAGTACTTTGGCCACCTCATGCCAAGAGTTGACTCATTGGAAAAGACCCCAATGCTGGGAGGGATTGTGGGCAGGAGGAGAAGGGCATGAGAGAGGATGAGATGGCTGAAGGGAATCACCGACTTGATGGACATGAGTCTGAGTGAACTCCGGGAGTTGGTGATGGACAGGGAGGCCTGGCTTGCTGTGATTCATGGGGTAAAAAAGAGTCTGACACAACTGAGTGACTGAACTGAACTGAACTGAACTGAAGAGGTGTCAGCTGATCCTTAGTAAATAAATACTCCCATGTAGAGTTTATGTATCTTTTAAATAAATGATTTGTAATATTCTACTGAATTTTTTATTTCTCTCAAGTCATTCAATTTCTAAAAGCAATAATCTTTGTGTAACTTTCTTTAGCTATTTTATTATCAGCCGTTTGAAATATTTGGATACTTATTAAATACACACAGCTGCGTGTACATATTATCAATTTATCTTTGTTCAGATTTAAAAAAAAATGATATTCAAGAGCAAAGGGCAAGATAACTTTATTTCTTATAAATAAAATTGGCACCCCATAAAGTATGATCAGTTTTGTGCTATGTTTTCTTCATTTAACAGTTTATCTTGAACCTTTTGTCAAGTCAACAACACATATATGCAACATATATATAGATGGAAGAGTGAATGGATTGAGTTCCTACAGTATGAATGCCTAGCAACATTAAAGCACCATCTGTGACTTGTGGTCTTGAACTAAAGTGAGACATTCAAATGATTGTATTTTTTCTCCATGCCTTTGAAACTTTCTGGGTACAAGAGTAGAGTATAAAACTTCATTGATTGAATCAGCAGTGTGGTTTGGGTAAGAAGTTGGATTGAAAAGTAAAAATGCTCAAGGTGTAGGTAATGGAGTGATTAATATGATTTATCTTGGATTTTTGAGCCAATAAAGGAAGAAACAGAAGATATCAAGGATGTGAGGGACTATGAAAATTATGTGTAAGTTTTCATGAATTGTTGTAATCTAGATCCTAAGTAGGGGAAGTTAAAAAAATTTTTTAAAAAGATACTAACCACAGAATATAACACATATATTAAGATGATGAATTCATTGTTAGAATTGATAATGACAAGTATAACCTAGGCCTGAAATTGTGTGGAGGATATGATTATTGGAAGAGATAAGCTCAAATACGAGAAGCACAAACATAGGAAGGATCACCTGAGTGTGATTAGAAGCTTCCAGGAATTAATTAAGATGCCAGTCTTGGTGAACCAAAGGATACAATTTTCAATAAATTAAAATAAATTACTTGCTTGTTATTATTTAATAACAACATTCAGGGGTAGTGGGTGATGTAATACATTAACATAAGGTTCAGAGCTAGGATTTTGTGGAGAAGAGGAGAAGAAATAAGAATTATCTATATACATAAATCGAATTTACCTACCCCACTTCCAGGCTCAATGACACTAAAGTTTAGTCAAGCTGAGAGGAATGTTAAGATGTCTTGGTCAGACTTACTTGCTGTGTAAAGACTTTGATCATATTTGGAATGTGTTGAAAAGGTAGTGGAAACGTTGTTATAAAGAAGCATTGTGATCTAATTCATATTTTAAAAATTTCACTATGAACTCTGTAGGAAGAACTAACTGTAGGGGGAATTGTGGAAATAGAGAAGTCGCTTGTTCTACAGAAATTCAGATGAGAGAGAAAGGAAGCTTAAACCAAAGTTGTAGAAATGATTATCCCTATGTAGAGATGATGTACTTAGTTGCTGAGTCGTGTCCACTTTTGTGACTCCATGATAGGTTCTACTAATGGACTATATTCATATTATATACAGGTAAGAGGAGTTAATGATTGTTATGTCTTGATTTAAAAGACAGAGTGAATGTAGTGACACTTAGTGAAAGACTCAGGTAGTGAGGCAATAAAGTCTCTTATCTGAATATATTGAGTTTTTAAAAGATATATTACCAATGTGTGAAAATTCATAGGAAAAACTATAGTGAATAGCATTGTATTCATCAAATCATTTTCCTTTCATATTTCCTTCAGTTTTTTTTTCATAATACATTTTTCAGATAAGGTTACAGCCAACTCTTTACCATATACATGATCCCATTTGTATTTACTCTTTCTTTCTCAGACTTACCTATTTTGCTGAAATTGATATTAACATTTCTGTACAGATTTTCATATATGTGACTTATTCATATACAAACAAATGTAGTCTTTCAGACTTAAAAATTGTATGCGTATATATTTGTTTTTCCCTACTGTATTTATTATTATAAAATTTGATTTCTGGTGATTTAATATGCAATGGAGGACACCTGATTTTGATCCCTGGGTTGGGAAGATCCCTTGGAGTTGAGCATGGCAACCCACTCTAGTATTCTTGCCTGGAAAAACCCCATGGACAGAGGAGCCTGGTGTGGTGCAGTCCATGGAGTCACAAAAAGTTGGACACAAACCGAACCACAAAGCACAGCAATATGGTTACATTTTGAAATATATGGCTCTGGTAGATTCATTTTGACTGCTACATATTATTCTGTTTTATAACACACCATAGGTAATTTTGGTATTATTTCTCCTGGATTTACATTTTTTTTAATTACATTTCTTCTGGATTTACAATTCCAGTAACATATTCAAAGGAATATATCTGAAGATATTTTCTTAGTATTTAATAAATAAATGGTAACACTCTTTAGTTTATACTGAGAAGAGAGCACCTGGTGGTCTAATAAAACTACAAAAGTGTCTTTCAAGTGTCTACACCAGACTATAAAATTCCCTTTGCACTATCTCTATAACAATTTCATCACACATTAAAAAAAAAAGCTTCCCATTATAATAGGTGTGGAATTGGTTTTAAAATATATTTTTGTGGTTGTAAGTTTAAATATTCATCCATATTTATTGATCATCTCGGGACCTTAAATTTGAGATGTTTTCCAAGGGGAGAAATGGAGTTGGTGGGTCCTCTACAGCGTCTCGTGACATATACAAGAGACCAGGATCAAGACCATCCCCAAGAAAAAGAAATGTAAAAAAGGAAAATGGCTGTCTCAATAGGCCTTACAAACAGCTGTGAAAAGAAGAGAAGTGAAAAGCAAAGGAGAAAAGGAAAGATATACCCATTTGAATGCAGAGTTCCAAAGAATAGCAAGGACAGATAAGAACGCATTCCTCAGCAATCAATGCAAAGAAATAGAGGAATGGCATTGAAACATGTAAAATATCATGTATGAAACGAGATGCCAGTCCAGGTTCAATGCACGATACTGGATGCTTGGGGCTAGTGCACTGGGACGACCCAGAGGGATGGTATGGGGAGGGAGGAGGGAGAAGAGTTCAGGATGGGGAGCACATGTATACCTGTGATGGATTCATTTTGATATTTGGCAAAACTAATACAATTATGTAAAGTTTAAAAATAAAATAAAATTTAAAAAACAAACAAACAACAACAAAAAAACCAATAGAATGGGAAAGACTAGAGGTCACTTCAAGAAAATTAGAGGTACCAAGGGGATATTTCATACAAAGATGGGCTCAATAAAGGACAGAAATGGTATGGACTTAACAGAAGCAGAAGATATTAAGAAGAGGTGGAAAGAATACACAGAAGAACTGTACAAAAAAGATCTTTACAACCCAGATAATCACTATGATGTGATCACTCACCTAGAGCAGACATCCTGGAATGTGAAGTCAAGTGGGCATTAGGAATCATCAATACGAACAAAGCTAGTGGAGGTGATGGAATTCCAGTTGAGCTATTTCAAATCTTAAAACATAATGCTGTGAAATAGTTGCACTCAATACGTCAGCAAATTTGGAAAACTCAGCAGAGGCAATAGAACTGGAAAAGGTCAGTTTTCATTCTAATCTCAAAGAAAGGCAATGCCAAAGAATGCTCAAATTAACGCACAATTGCACTCATCTCACACACTAGTAAAGTAATGCTTAAAATTCTCCAAGCCAGGCTTCAGCAATATGTAAACTGTGAACTTCCAGATGTTCAAACTGGTTTTAGAAAAGGCAGAGGAACCAGAGATCAAATTGACAGCATCGGCTGGATCATCGAAAAAGCAAGAGAGTTCCAGAAAAACATCTATTTCTGGCTTATTGACTTTGCCAAAGCCCTTGACTGTGTGGATTCCAATAAACTGTGGAAAATTCTGAAATAGATGGGCATACCAGACCACCTGATCTGCCTCTTGAGAAACCTATATGCAGGTCAGGAAGCAACAGTTAGAACTGGATATTGAACGACAGACTGGATCCAAATAGGAAAAAGAGTATGTCAAGGCTGTATATCATCACCCTGCTTATTTAACTTATATGCAGAATACATCATGGGAAATGTTGAGCTGGAAGAAGCACAAGCTGGAATCAAGATTGTCAGGAGAAATATAAATAACTGCAGATATGCAGATGACACCACCTTTATGGCAGAAAGTGAAGAACTAAAGAGCCTCTTGATGAAGGTGAAAGAGGAGAGTGAAAAAGTTGGCTTAAGGTTCAACATTCAGAAAACTAAGATCATGGCATCAGGTCCCATCACTTCATGGCAAATAAATGTGGAAACAGTGGAAACAGTGGCTGACTTTATTTTTTTGGGTTCCAAAATCACTGCAGATGGTGACTGCATGCTTACTCCTTGGAAGTAAAGTTATGACCAATCTAAAGTACAGATTAAAAAGCAGAGACATTATTTTGTGAACAAAGATCCATCTAGTCAAGGCTATGGTTTATCCAATAGTCATGTATGGATATGAGAGTTGAACTATAAAAAGGGCTGAGCACAGAAGAATTGATGGTTTTAAACTGTGGTATTGGAGAAGACTCTTGAGAGTCCCTTGGACTGCAAGGAGATCTAACCACTCCATCCTAAGGGAAATCAGTCCTGGGTGTTCATTGGAAGGACTGATACTGAAGATGAAACTCCAATACTTTGGCCACCTAATGTGAAGAGCTGACTAATTTGAAAAGACCCTGATTCTGGGAAAGATTGAGGGCAGGAGGAGAAGGGGACGACAGCAGATGAGATGGTTGGATAGCATCAGCGACTCGATGGACATGAGTTTGGGTAAACTCTGGGACTTGGTGATGGACAAGGAGGCCTGGCATGCTGCGGTTCATGGGGTTGCAGAGTTGGACAAGATTGAGCTACTGAACTGAACTGCACTGAACTGAAGAGCCTAGAGGTCAGATGGAAAGCTTCAAGTAAAGTTACAAATTTGAGAGTCAAAGGAAATTTTCTGCTCTTGTTCAGTTTCTAAGTTGTTTCTGACTCTGTGACCCTGTGGACTGTAGCCTGCTGGTCTCCTATGTCTATGGGGTTTCCCAGGTAAGAATACTGGAGTGTTTTGTCATTTCCTTCTCCAGGGGATCTTTCCAACACAGGGATTGAATCCATGTCTCCTGCAATGGCAGATAGATTCTTTACCACTAAGCCACCAGGGAATCCCAAAAGAAAATAGAGGGCAGTTAATGATATTTTTATAGATGATAAGATATAGAAAATGAGTATAGAGAAGAATACCAATTACCTATTTGTAGACACTCCAATATTTAGATGCTCAAAAGAGGATACACCAGTTAAACAGTTCAATAAGCATGACCAATATGTTAGGAAGACCAGGATTGTGTGGTATCCCAGAAGCCAATGTTGATGTATGGCAAAAGCAATACAATATTGTAAAGTAAAAATAAATAAATAAATAAAAATAAAATAAAAAATAAGGGAAAAGTAAAAAAAAAAAAAAAAAGGAAAATGTTTTGTGAAGTAGGAAGCAAAAGATTGCACCAAATGTTGTTAATAAGATGAAAACTTAATTGCTTTTCCTCTTATCCCTTTGAATGGTTTGATCTTTCCCTCTCCTACTTTGGAGTTTAAATATGACACTTTTCCTGATCAGCCTGTCCAAACAGAGATCATCTTAATTTAGTATCCTGCTTTTGTCCATGATAAAAGTGAAATTGAAAGCCACTCAGTCGTGTCCTACTGTATGTGACCCCATGGACTATATAGCCCATGGAATTCTCCAGGCCACAATACTGGAGTGGGTAGCCTTTCCTTTCTCCAGGGGATCTTTCCAACCTTGTCCATGATAGTAGTGATGAAAAAATTTCACACCTTCATTGATTTACTTATTTTAAGTCTTTGCTTGCTCATTAAACTATAAGTTGCAAGCAAGAAAGAAAAATCCCCATTTTGTTCAAAACAGTATCCCCCAAATAGATTATGCTGTACTTAGAAGGAAGGAAGGTGAAGTCACTCAGTCATATCCGACTCTTTGGGATCCCATGGACTGTAGCCTATCAGGCTCCTCCATCCATGGGATTCTCCAGGCAAAAATACTGGAGTGGGGTGCCATTTCCTTCTCCAGGGGATCTTTCTGACCCAGGGATCAAACTAAGGTCTCCCACATTGCAGGCAGACACTTTACCCTCTGAGCCACCAGCGAAGCCCATGTTGGACTTAAAAGATAATCAAATATTTGTTGAAGAATTACTGGATATCAATAATACTGGTTATACATTTTTCAGATTCTTATGAATATTCTTGGTTTTTAATTATATTGAATGTTTCTGTCATGAAAATAGACAATTTAAAATTTCCTCTTTGGAACAGAACTACATTTTATTGTTTCAATTCCACATAGTTTTTCTTTGGTTTTACTCTAACAGTAATTTCCTAAATTCTCATTGTAAAGAGAAGAAGGCCATAAAGTGCATAAACAAGCTACTGTTGGATAATGTACTTTAATTTCAATATTACAGGCAAAAACTGAGATACCAACATCATTCCTAACAAGATCTTTATTATAGATTTTATTTCAGATGCTGGAAGGAACTTGAAGTTGACAAACCCAGAAATGGTAAAATTATATGCCAAACACTGGAAGAGAATTTCAGTTCATACACATAAACTTTTATATGGATTTTATAAATTGACAAGACAAGGTTATGATAATTTAGATCAAAGACCTAAGCAAAGGGCATTCATGAAATAGTAAGTCAAACATTTGAATTAAAAAATCTCTTATTCACTTCTCTTCAGTGCTAAAGAGGAAACCCGTTAAAGAAACTTATGGCTCAGTTCAGTTCAGTCATTTAGTCATGTCTGACTCTGTGACCCCATGGACTGCAGCACGCCAAGCCTCCCTGTCCATCACCAACTCCTGGAGTTTATCCAAACTCATGTCCATTGAGTTGGTGATGGATACCAGTGGGGAAATGGGGGAGAGATAAACAGAGATGGGAACTGCCATATACACACTATTGTATTATATATGAAATAGATAACTAATAAAGACCTACTGTATAGCACTAGGAATTCTACTCGATATTCTGTAATGACCTATGTGGGAAAATAATTTATGAAGAGTGGATATATACATTATTGTTGTTTAGTCACTAAGTTGTGTCCAACTGTGACCTCATGGACTATAATCCACCAGGATCCTCTGTCCATGGAATTTCCCAGGCAAGAATACTGCAGTGGGTTATCATTTCCTTCTCCAGGGAATCTTCCAGACTCAGGTATCAATACCATGTCTCCTGGCAGATTGGAAGGCAGATTTTTTACCATGAAAACCTGGATATATGTATATGTATACATATAACAACTTTACTGTATGGTAGAAACTAATTCAACATTGTTATTAACTATGCTCCAAAAATTTATTTTTTAAAGAAGAGGAAGTTTGCTTAGCTAGACAGAGGATAATGTCTAAATGGATATTCTTCAACAGGTGGCAGATAGCTGGCAATATCCCAGGTAAAGAGTTAGACTGAATGTAGCACAGAAAGTCACAGATTTAGGTGTCCTGAAAATGCAGCTGGACAAAAGGGTATGTTTAGGCCCTATATAGGTGCAAAGACTTCATCAGGGAGGTTTGATACCAGGAAGCAGGACCTCAGATATAGCAGACACAGTCAGAGACCAAAGATAAGATTTCATTCTCTCTAGAACACAGTAGAAAGAAGGAAAACAAAACAAAACAAAATAGTGTAAGACTTCATTTCTAGAACATTATGTAAAACAGGTCAGAAAATTCAAATAAGGAGCAAGGCAGGGAAAAAGCTTTTGAAACAAAAATGAACCCCTCCATATGAGAACTGGCATCAAAGTTTCAAGTCAGGAAAGGATCAAGTCTGCTTGGAGTGTTAGTCACTTAATCTTCAATAGAGACCTCTTTAAAATTAGTAAAGCAGTTTAAGAGCATGAACTATGGAGGCAGACTCTCTGGTGGAATACTATTTTCCAGTTGTGCAACCATGGGCAAGTTACTTGATTATTTAACTTTGTATCACTTCCCTTTTCTTATTTGTGAAGTGTGAATCATAAAGTAGCTATATCATAGGTGTGTTAGGGAGATTCATTAATTTGCACAATGCCTAGTGAAAATCTGGCTACTGTGTGCTACATAGTATTTGCTAAATAAACTAAATAACTCCAGTGTTAGTCGCTTATTGTGTCTGACTCTTTGGGACCCCATGGACTGTAGCTCCCCTGACTCCTTTGTCCATGGGATTCTCCAGGTAAGAATACTGGAGTGGGTTGCAATTTCTTTCTCCAAGGGATCTTCTGGACCCACAAATAGAACCCAGGTCTCATGCAGGTTCGATTGTAGGTAGATTCTTTATCATCTGAGCCATCAGAGAAAGGCTGTGAGCCTCCAGAGAAGGGCTGGAGGGCTTCCTCCAGGGAAGCCCGTTATGCTGACAAAGGTAGAAATCTTTTCATAGCTTAGGTTTCAGTTTGAAGTTCAAACTGAATTTCAACTAAATTTACACTTTGATACAGGTCTTACTCTATTTTATACCTTAGCATTTTAGTATCTCCAGAAAAAGTTCATTGGTTTAAACAATTTGAAATAAAAATTGGGTTGTAGGTACTTAATGATACCACACCCCAAAGAATTAATGTGATTATGAGCTTGACTTGGCTATCAAGAAGCAGTAAAATGTCCTCCAAGGATGTAAAATACTTAATGTAGAGACCACATAGAAAAATTACTCAAGTGGTTAAAAAGGTAAAAAAAAAAAAAAAAAAAAAAAAAAAATCTTGCTTTGAGCTTAGGGGAGCAAAAATGGTAAAGGCAGCTTTATTTACCTATGGTCATGCTGTTACTTATATTTGGCAAAACTAATACAATTATGTAAAGTTTAAAAATAAAATAAAATTAAAAAAAATAAAACTCTTGTTAATTATGAACTTGAAGTCTATGGGGACTATATATTAAACCAAAAGATAAATAGATGTTGTGTCCATGCATAAAGAACTTGGGTTATTTGAATAAGAAGGGAACAATCTAATGTTAATCACGTTAAGAAAGCAACATTTTAAACTGATATTATCAATTATTAGATGAAGGCATGCTGTGTAAGTGCGAAGTAAATGAACAGACTGCAAATTTTTCAATAAAGAGAAGAGGACAACAAGTGTCCATTTCAGCCCAGAAATTTGTCTGATTGCAAGTCTAATCAACCATATCATAGTAACACCCATGCTTGGATGAAAAATAAGTATGTCAAATTAAACTCTACACAAAAATCATAAGAGGGCCTGAAGTGCGCACTCAAAATAGTCTGCATTTCTTGAATTTATAATCGTGTTGTAGCAAACCACTTTCTGACCTTAATATTCAGCTCCTGTGTATATTTTTACTGATTGGCTCAAACTAACTTTATGCACAAAGTTTAATTTTTTCTTGGAGGAAATATTACCTCAACCCAGATGCTAGAACATTTTCCCTCGGTACTCCACACATAGACAGGGAGGTATCATTTTCCTAAGATTCATATTTTCTATCCCTTGGTATTCCAGAAAGTTTGATAAGTTTGACCTGGGCTGTGCTATGACCCAGGCTTCATAGAAGTATGTAATAGGGCAAATTTATTCAGAGGAGAAATCAGGTAGGGTTCTAACAGTAAATTCAGTAGAAGTCATTGTGAAATCATTGTGAAGCCTAGTCCCCAAGTCATTTGATCTGTAGACCTAAAAGGTAAAGAGGAACAACTCTAGGAAAAAACTAAAAAAAAAAAACAAAACGGAGAGATTCCATGATATTTGGAACACAATAGGATACAAATTCAGTAGCCATAATGAAAATATGGATATATTGGAGTTAATTCATTAATGTGCTCATCAAAATATGTCATTAAGATGGAGAAAGGGAAAACCATACAATAGAAGATATTTGGAATACATATAACTAGGAAAGATTCTTATACATAATGAGTCCTACTCTTATTACTCAATAAGAAAAAGATTAAATAATATATGGATAAAAACAGGAACAGGCACTCCATGAGCAGGAGAGCCAAACAACCAATTAATATGTGAAGAGTCATTAGAAGACTTTGAATAAAATCACAATGTGACTCTACTATATACCTATCAAATAACTAAAATAAAATTAAAAACAAAGACAATTCTAAGAGTCAGCAAAGGCAAGAATTTGGAATAACTGGAACTCTCCCTATACTATATTAAGGAGTATGAATTGACACATGCCCTTTGGAAAGTTGTGGGGCAATATCTATTAAATCTTAATAATATCTCAGCTAAACTTGTCCTAGGCATAATTGTAACAGAAATGCATATTTTTGCTAACAAAAAGCATATACAAGGAAGTTCTCAGTCACTCAGTCATGTCCAACTCTTTGTGATCCCCATGAAGTTTTGCCTCCAGGCTTGTCTATCTATGGGATTTTCCAGGCAAGAATGCTGGAGTGAGTTGTCATTTCTTTCTCCAGTACAAGGATGTACAGATCAGTATTACTCATTATTTTTCAAGTATTCATCAACAGTAAAGTCAACAATTATGTGGTAGTATAGTCACAAAGAAATACTACACAATAATGAAAATGAATAAATTACTTCAATGGAAACCTGATTACATTACACAAGTGTATAAAAAGAGACAAACACAAATGTTTGTTTCATGACACAAATATAAAATGTTCCAAGACAGGCCGAAGTAATTTCAGTGACTGAGGTCACAGTAGAAGTTTCCTTCTATGGAGGGAGAAATTGGGGGCTTCTTGGGTGCTTTGTGTGCTAGTCTTTCATCTGTTCTTTGATCTGGAAAACAGTATTAAGCTTTGCTCACTTTATAAAAAATAAATGAGATTTAAACTTGCGAGTTGCCCACTTTTATGTATATAAATATGTACTGTATGCTATAATTAATATTAATTAATATAAATATGCTATAATTTAATTAATAAAAATCATTCAAATGTATAAATAATGAATTAATAAGTGTTAAAAGAATCAAGGGTGTTTAACAATAATCTAGGCATATATACTTTAGCTAGTTTCTCATGGTAACCAAATCAGTATGCCTTGGCCATTCAGATGGTATTGGGTATCTTGGTCAACCTCACTTACACTGTTTTTCTATCCATGATCAGTTAATTGATCAGTCACAGTAGCAGTCTAGACCGCCAGTGAGTCATGTTTGTGAGTTAAGTCATTTAATATCTTTAAGACCTTACATTTCTTGTTTGTACAGTGAAAATGTGGACCAGATAAATAGCAGTTTTGATATAATGAAAATATAATGAATACAATCTGTATTTCTGCCTTTAAACTTTGGTCTGCAACTCTACATAGTTGTAAAAGTTAGGTAAACTTCCCATGTCTCACCTTCTTCATCTGTGACAGTTAATAATGGCTGTTCAACAGGTTTATTGGGTTGGGGATGCTGATGAGGAAAGTACAATCATTACATTTGACATACATTAGATACTCATTGAATGGTGACATCAAATACGTAGAGCATCTCGTTTCATAATTCTGAGCTCTGTTCCTACAATTCATTGTTCTTTTTCCTTTTAATTATTTTAAAAATCAGCAAAGTACTATATGTACATTTTTCAAAAAATATGCTTTGTTTTATTTTCAATTTTTTAAGATTTTTATTAAAATTATTTTTAGTAATTTTCTGGTGGAGTCTTTAGGGTTTTCTATGTAAAGGATCATGTCATCTGCAAACAGTGAGAGTTTTACTTCTTCTTTTCCAATTTGGATTCCTTTTATTTCTTTTTCTGCTCTGATTGCTGTGGCCAAAACTTCCAAAACTATGTTGAATAGTAATGGTGAAAGTGGGCACCCTTGTCTTGTTCCTGACTTTAGAGGAAATGCTTTCAATTTTTCACCATTGAGAATAATGTTTGCTGTGGGTTTGTCATATATAGCTTTTATTATGTTGAGGTATGTTCCTTCTATTCCTGCTTTCTGGAGAGTTTTTTTTATCATAAATGGATGTTGAATTTTGTCAAAGGCTTTCTCTGCATCTATTGAGATAATCATATGGTTTTTATTTTTCAATTTGTTAATGTGGTGTATAACATTGATTGATTTGCGGATATTGAAGAATCCTTGCATCCCTGGGATAAAGCCCACTTGGTCATGGTGTATGATCTTTTTAATGTGTTATTGGATTCTTATTGCTAGAATTTTGTTAAGGATTTTTGCATCTATGTTCATCAGTGATATTGGCCTGTAGTTTTCTTTTTTTGTGAGATCTTTGTCAGGTTTTGGTATTAGCCAAAGCTATCTTGAGAAAGAAGAATGGAACTGGAGGAATCAACCTACCTGACTTCAGGCTCTATTACAAAGCCACAGTTATCAAGACAGTATGGTACTGACACAAAGACAGAAATATTGATCAATGGAACAAAATAGAAAGCCCAGAGATAAATGCATGCACATATGGACACCTTATCTTTGACAAAGGAGGTAAGAATATACAATGGATTAAAGACAATCTCTTTAACAAGTGGTGCTGGGAAAACTGGTCAACCACTTGTAAAAGAATGAAACTAGAACACTTTCTAACACCTTACACAAAAATAAACTCAAAATGGATTAAAGATCTAAACGTAAGACCAGAAACTATAAAACTCCTAGAGGAGAACATAGGCAAAACACTCTCTGACACACATCACAGCAGGATCCACTATGACCCACCTCCCAGAATATTGGAAATAAAAGCAAAAATAAACAAATGGGACCTAATTAACCTTAAAAGCTTCTGCACAACAAAGGAAACTATTAGCAAGGTGAAAAGGCAGCCTTCAGAATGGGAGAAAATAATAGCAAATGAAGCAACGGACAAACAACTAATCTCAAAAATATACAAGCAACTCCTACAGCTCAACTCCAGAAAAATAAATGACCCAATCAAAAAATGGGCCAAAGAACTAAATAGACATTTCTCCAAAGAAGACATGCAGATGGCTAACAAACACATGAAAAGATGTTCAACATCACTCATTATCAGAGAAATGCAAATCGAAACCACTATGAAGTACCATTTCACGCCAGTCAGAATGGCTGCGATCCAAAAGTCTACAAGCAATAAATGTTGGAGAGGGTGTGGAGAAAAGGGAACTCTCTTACACTGTTGGTGGGAATGCAATCTAGTACAGCCACTATGGAGAACAGTGTGGAGATTCCTTAAAAAACTGGAAATAGAACTGCCTTATGATCCAGCAATCCCACTGCTCGGCATACACACTGAGGAAACCAGAAGGGAAAGAGACACATGTACCCCAATGTCCATCGCCGCACTGTTTATAATAGCCAGGACATGGAAGCAACCTAGATGCCCATAAGCAGATGAATGGATAAGAAAGCAGTGGTACATATACACAATGGAGTATTACTCAGCCATTAAAAAGAATACATTTGAATCAGTTCTAATGAGGTGGATGAAACTGGAGCCTAGTATACGGAGTGAAGTAAGCCAGAAAGAAAAACACCAATACAGTATACTAACACATATATATGGAATTTAGAAAGATGATAACAATAACCCTATGTATGAGACAGCAAAAGAGACACTGATGTATAGATCAGTCTTATGGTCTCTGTCGGAGAGGGAGAGGGAGGGGAGATTTGGGAGAATAGCATTGAAACATGTATAATATCATGTATGAAACGAGTCGCCAGTCCAGGTTCGATGCACGGTACTGGATGCTTGGGGCTGGTGCACTGGGACGACCCAGAGGGAGGGTAGGGGAGGGAGGAGGGAGGAGGGTTCAGGATGGGGAGCGCGGGTATTCCTGTTGCAGATTCATTTCGATATTTGGCAAAACTAATACAATATTGTAAAGTTTAAAAATAAAATAAAATTATTTTTAAGTTACAGAAATATGTAAGAATAAGAATAGTACAAAGAGCTCTGATATGCTTTACCCAAGCTTGCCTATTGCTAACATTTTGTCCCATTTGCTTTTACATTTCTCTCTCATTCTCCATCTATCTCTTTTGCTCTCTCTTTCATGGGATGCGTGTGTGTATTTCTCTTAAAAAATTTAGAGCAACTGCATAGATCGTGTCCATTAACCAATGAACATCTTCATATACATTTATTATAAATAAGTGCCGCGGCCAGGAGGACCAACCCCATGTCCAAGGAGCGGTGGCTGCACAGGCGCAGGAGGGCCTAGAGGAGCTATCCCACGTTGAAGGTCAAGAAGGGCGGTGATAAAGAGATACCCCTCGTCCAAGGTAAAGAGCAGTGGCTGCGCTTTGCTGGAGCAGCCATGAAGAGATATCCCACGCCCAAGGTAAGAGAAAACCACGTAAGATGGTAGGTGTTGCAAGAGGGCATTAGAGGGCAGACACACTGAAACCATACTCACAGGAAACTAGTCAATCTAATCACACTAGGACCACAGCCTTGTCTAACTCAATGAAACTAAGCCATGCCCATGGGGCAACCCAAGACGGGCGGGTCATGGTGGAGAGATCTGAAAGAATGTGGTCCACTGGAGAAGGGAATGGCAAACCACTTCAGTATTCTTGCCTTGAGAACCCCATGAACAGTATGAAAAGGCAAAATGATAGGATACTGAAAGAGGAACTCTCCAAGTCAGTAGGTGCCCAATATGCTACTGGAGATCAGTGGAGAAATAACTCCAGAAAGAACGAAGGGATGGAGCCAAAGCAAAAAGAATACCCAGTTGTGGATGTGACTGGTGATAGAAGCAAGGCCCAATGCTGTAAAGAGCAATATTGCATAGGAACCTGGAATGTCAGGTCCATGAATCAAGGCAAATTGGAAGTGGTCAAACAAGAGATGGCAAGAGTGAATGTCGACATTCTAGGAATCAGCGAACTAAAATGGACTGAAATAGGTGAATTTAACTCAGATGACCATTATAACTACTACTGTGGGCAGGAATCCCTCAGAAGAAATGGAGTAGCTATCATGGTCAACAAAAGAGTCCGAAGTGCAGTACTTGGATGCAATCTCAAAAACAACAGAATGATCTCTGTTCGTCTCCAAGGCAAACCATTCAATATCACAGTAATCCAATTCTATGCCCCAACCAGTAACGCTGAAGAAGCTGAAGTTGAACGGTTCTAGAAGACCTACAAGACCTTTTAGAACTAACACCCAAAAAAGATGTCCTTTTCATTACAGGGGACTGGAATGCAAAAGTAGGAAGTCAAGAAACACCTGGAGTAACAGGCAAATTTGGCCTTGGAATACGGAATGAAGCAGGGCAAAGACTAATACAGTTTTGCCAAGAAAATGCACTGGTCATAACAAACACCCTCTTAAACAACACAAGAGAAGACTCTACACATGAACATCACCAAGTGGTCAACACCGAAATCAGATTGATTATATTCTTTACAGCCAAAGATGGAGAAGCTCTATACAGTCAGCAAAAACAAGACCAGGAGCTGACTATGGCTCAGATCATGAACTCCTTATTACCAAATTGAGACATAAATTGAAGAAAGTAGGGAAAACCACTAGACCATTCAAATCACATCAGATCAGTCGCTCAGTCCTGTTCGACTCTTTGCAAGCCCATGAATCGCAGAACACCAGGCCTCCCTGTCCATCACCAACTCCCGGAGTTCACTCAAACTCACATCCATCGAGTCAGTGATGCCATCCAGCCATCTCATCCTCTGTCGTCCCCTTCTCCTCTTGCCCCCAATCCCTCCCAGTATCAGAGTCTTTTCCAATGAGTCAACTCTTCTCATGAGGTGGCCAAAGTACTGGAGCTTCAGCTTTAGCATCATTCCTTCCAAAGAAATCCCAAGGCTGATCTCCTTCAGAATGGACTGGTTGGATCTCCTTGCAGTCCAAGGGACTCTCAAGAGTCTTCTCCAACACCACAGTTCAAAAGCATCAATTCTTCGGCACTCAGCCTTCTTCACAGTCCAACTCTCATATCCATACCTGACCACAGGAAAAACCATAGCCTTGACTAGACAGACCTTTGTTGGCAAAGTACTGTCTCTGCTTTTGAATATGCTATCTAGGTTGGTCATAACTTTTCTTCCAAGGAGAAATCGTCTTTTAATTTCATGGCTGCAATCACCATCTGTAGTGATTTTGGAGCCCAGAAAAATAAAGTCTGACACTGTTTCCACTGTTTCCCCATCTATTTCCCGTGAAGTGATAGGACTGGATCCATGATTGGTTTAAAAATTGCAAGTGCTAAACATGAGAATTAAAACAGAGTGCTTGCCTTGTTACAACTGAGCAAATAGGTATGTATCTTTGGCAGTGATGTTGCCTAATCAAGAATTGATAACTCTTTAAAAGATATTTGCCTAGCAGGTGAAAAATTTTTGTTCTTCTATGAATCTTCACATCTCTATTGTCATTCCAATTCAACCTAAAGTTTTTCTTAGTATTTCTCCCTTATCTTTCAGATATTTAACAATGAATCATGTAAAAATTAATTGAATTAAAGGATCATATTAGAAGCTACACTACTGTCTAATTAAACAGTCTATTACAAATCAAAATGATACACATGTACTAGATCTCTGAATTCTACTGACTGTAGCTTTATTGAAAATAAACAAAAATATGCATAAATGTTACAATTTTGCTTAAAACCTGTTAGTTTATAGAGAGGTTTTCCCATCCAAAAATGTAAGAATGATTCAAATTATTAATTCTAATATTAGACATGTAGCTGCAACAAATTTGTAAACAGCTTTCAAATATATGAATTAGTGGTTAAACTTAGGATATAGTAAAAGGAGGCAATGATAAAGTTATTCTGTTGAATAATACTTAAATATTTTAACATATCTTATGGCAAAGTCTAAAGTACATGAGGGTGAGCTTATCCAAATGTCCAGAAATGGTTTCTTCAGTGTTGACTAAACTCACTTGTCTATTTGTTCTTCCTTCCTTCCTTATTTCTTTCATCCTTCCTTCCTTCCTTCCATAGGTCATTAAGTGAATTATGTAGGATGTTGATATATAAAATTTACTATTTTCATCATTTTTATAAATGCAAAGAAAAATTTGGGGGGACATAATTGCAATGAAATTCAATAACATAAAATTGCCATTGCAGCAGATGGAAAACAAAAGTAGAGAATAGGACCACTGAATATAAATTTAGACTGTTTTGTTGTCTTCACCAAGTAACTTCAGTTTTAAAATAGTTGTGTTTGTCTTTTGCACAAATGACATGTACCTAAATATATCCTAAAGAACTTTTTGATCAATGTTTTTGCATTATTCCAGTTATACTGTTGGCTTGGAGTAATTTGGAAAGGCCAAAGATGCAGACTTTATGATAAAAAGGAAAATATAAGATGTCTCTTAGGTGGATTTCAAGTGAATGCATAAAACATTGAATTTCAAAGGAACCACTCACTTCACTCAAACAAACTCACTTTTGAGATGAGGAAACCTTAGGCTTGGTGGTGAGAGTGGTGAATGAAATATAACTGAGAATCCTTTTCTATACAACAGCTTTCAATAAATTTAAAGTGCTGTCATTTTGTAGCAATCCTCCCAGTTATTCTGCATGGAGATCTCTACTAAAATGCACCCTTAGGACTGTATTTTGTCCCATGTGTAGGAAGACTAAGAAACAGATAATACTTTAATATGCTTAATGTGAAAACAAAGTTTTAAGTAACAGTTATAACTTAGGTGGAAGAGAGAGGGTTTTTTACAACCTATATCTTTTGTCTCAAACACTCTTTTGTTTTCTGTGGAAAAAAAAGAAAATCTACACATTATTAAAGATTCATTTCTAGTGCCAATCTTTCTACCTTCCCACAAAGCTTTCTTCTAGTCATCACTAAAATTTGTGCACATCTCTATTGTCATCCCTGTATGTTTTATATTTTATTTGTTTTTCTCCATTGCTGAACAGTAAACTACTTGTTCTAGTGACTAATAAGTTTGTGTCCCAAGCTTTTAGTACAGGTAGAGGCATATAAAAGGTTCTCAGAAAACGTGTGTTTAATAGATGGATGGTCAGGTGAAAGAATCAGTTATCTAAATATGCACTGTACTTTCTCTGATAATGGTATTTTAAAGTACAGATAAGATGCAAATGATGGAAATTTTATTTACACAAGCATCAAATGATGGTATTTATGAAGACTATTTTTGAGTCCCTTATATTACACCTATCCTATGATTAATTATGAGTAACTTACCCAAGATTTCCTCATTGATTTAGTTACAGATAGCTATGTAAATATCTATTTGAAAGGACTCTTTTCCACCTAGCAACTTGAACATTACCCCCTCCAAAAAGTTCCTTTCAAAAAGATGCCCATTAAGAGCACATTCTTTACAGAGTGACAAAACAGATGTATTTAGTTCATAAATACAAGTGATTTAATGTGTTTGATGTAGACAGTTTTATTTCAAAAGGGAAACAGTGAGAGGATAATACCTAATGGAAGAATTCTAGACTTTAATGATGAATCAGAGGAGCTGCACTGAGTCTCCCAAACTTTCTCAGCTTGTTTTGCCAGTGTACCTGTAGTCCACGCTATCATGTGCTTTCTAGACCTCCTTCAAGTGGAAAGATTTGTTCCTCAAGTCTATGGACTGACTGCTAGTTGTCAGTCTTTAACTATTCAGCCTCTTCTGAATTGCCTCAGATGAAGTGCACTGCCCCTTGTGAAACCACTTTTTTGGGCAGCCTGCATCAAATATCTGGTTGATATGGAGATGTTAAGTCCAGGCCTTTTGCTCCAACTCATGAAAACTCTGCATGCATGCATGCTATGTCACTTCAGTCATGTCTGACTCTTTGTGACCCCATGGACTTTAGCCCTCCAGGCTCCTCTGTCTATGGGCATCTCCAAGCAGTAATACTGGAGTGGGTTTCCATGCCCTCCTCCAGGGGATCTTCCTGACCTAGGGATCAGACCCAGGTCTCATTATGTTTCCTGAACCGGCAGACAAATTCTTGACCACTAATGCCACCTGGGAAGCCCAGGACATCCCAATTCAAAGATCACTCTAAGACCTTCAGAGACTACATTAAGTGCAACTTCTTCCCCTGTCCGTTTCTGCTTCTTTCCTTCCCCTTACCAGTGTTGATCCCAAAGGTATTCCTTATTATTTCCCAGGTACGTTAATCTTATCTCACAGTCAGCTTCCTGGAGAATCCAACCTATGAGGTCATCTATTCACTAGACAGACAAACAGCCTCAGATTTCCCAGAATAAGAGTGTAAACATCTCAAATGGTAAGAACTATGGGTCTCAAATTTCCTCTAATGTCAACCAAGCTGATGTTTTTTGTTTGCTTCTCAAATAGCAGTTAGCCCTTCTGTTATCAACCATACAATTATTAATATGTAAAAAAAGCAATGATACAAACTCCAATATTTAGGTATCACAGTGATCAGGATTCACAGGGTGCTTTCTAACCATATTCTGAAAATTAATTTGTTAATTTTATTACACTAAATTCAAGTCTACAAAAGGATAAAATCTTGCCTTTTTGATTAATTTATTTTTGTCCTACTTAATTTAAGAAAACTCAGCCATGTTTATAGGAATAGTTGAAATATGTAAATGAAAGAGAGCATCTGGCTTTGGTCAAAAGGAAATTTGACTGAGAAGAGATCATGCATATTCTTTAAGTATATGCTGGCATACAGACTGAACTATTCAGCCAAAGTTCCTGATGGACTTGGGTCAGTCTTAAGGGACGGAACCAAATAATGTAGGATATGAGACACACCTCAGAGAGTTAAAGATGTGCTCACTCAACATTAGGGACTTTAAATGGAAAAAAAGATAAACTGAGAAGTATATAAGTTGTTTTAATCTATTTCAAATACATTGTTAGAATGATTTCTTTTTTAAAATAAACACATAAACGTATCAATAAACACAATTTTACCTTTTAATATTTCATTAAAAGCCAGTTTTATTTTTGTTCTTGCTCCATAAACTAATAATCTATAGCAGGAAATCACAATAAAGATGCTAATTGTTAGACTTTGAGGCTAAATTGTACTGGATCCCCAAGCTACGTCTGTTGAAGAAGTAACTGAAGGTTTGATATTGTAAACCACAAGAATGACAGCTTATTGATGTAAATGAAGATGATGAAGATGCATGTAGATGAATGTAGACATAGAAGAATGAAAGTAAATTTATTCAGTTCTGATGGCAGAGGACTCACAAATAAAGTTTATAGTATCTACCGAAGATCTAGATTTATCCTTAGATCAAAAATGTATATGTGCCTATGTTATCTAGTCAACTGAGCAAAGACATAGACAGGCCTAGGCACAAAAAAATGTGCCATATAATGTATAGTTTATAAGAATATCTGCTTCTTAGTTCAGTTCAATTCAGTCGCTCAGTCGTGTCCGACTCTTTGAGACCCCATGAATTGCAGAATGCCAGACCTCCCTGTCCATCATCAACTCCCAGAGTTCACTCAAACTAACGTCCACTGAGTCGGTGATGCCATCCAGCCATCTCATCCTCTATCATCCCCTTCTCCTCTTGCCCCCAATCCCATCTAGAATCAGCGTGTTTTCCAATGAATCAACTCTTCGCATAAGGTGGATAAAGTATTGGAGTTTCAGCTTTAGCATCAGTCCTTCCAATGAACACCCAGGACTAAACTCCTTTAGAATGGACTGGTTGGATCTCCTTGCAGTCCAAGGGATTCTCAAGAGTCTTCTCCAACACCACAGTTCAAAAGCATAAATTCTTTGGTGCTCAGCTTTCTCCACAATCCAACTCTCACATCCATAGATGACCACTGGAGAAACCATAGCCTTGACTAGATGGACCTTTGCTGGCAAAGTAATATCTCTGCTTTTGAATATGCTATCTAGGTTGGTCATAACTTTCCTTCCAAGGAATAAGTGCCTTTTAATTTCATGGCTGCAATCACCATCTGCAGTGATTTTGGAGCCCCCCCAAAATAAATTCTTACACTGTTTCCACTGTTTCCCCATCTATTTCCCATGAAGTGATAGGACCAGATGCCATGATCTTAGTTTTCTGAATGTTGAGCTTTAAGCCAACTTTTTCACTCTCCTCTTTCACTTTCGTCAAGAGGCTTTTTAGTTCCTCTTCACTTTCTGTCATAAGGGTGGTGTCATCTGCATATCTGAGGTTATTGATACTTCTCCTGGCAATCTTGATTCCAGCTTGTGCTTCTTCCAGCCCAGCATTTCTCATGATGTTCTCTGCATAGAAGTTAAATAAGCAGGGTGACAATATACAGCCTTGACGTACTCCTTTTTCCACTTGGAACCAGTCTGTTGTTCCATGTCCAGTTCTAACTGTTGCATCCTGACCTGCATATAGGTTTCTAGTTAGTATTAAAATTCATTATTGTTGTTGTACATTACATGGATTTGGGCAAATTTAAAATGGAATGTATTGACCATTATAACATCACCCTAAATATTTTTCTTTTTTCTAAAAATTTTCTGTGTACCACCTATTCATCCCTCCCTCCAACAACCCCTTATTTTTTATTGTCTCCATAGTTTTGCTTCTTACAGAATGTTGTATAATTGAAATCATAAAGTATGTAGCCTTTTACAATTACATTTTACTTCCTTTAGAAATATGTAGTTAAGTTTCCTCCATATCTTATCCTGGCTTGATGTTGTTCATTCGCTCAGTTCAGTTCAAGTCAGTCACTCAGTCATGTCCAACTCTTTGTGACCCCATGGACTGCAGTACACCAGGCCTCCCTGTCCATCACCAACTCCCAGAGCTTGTTCAAATTCATGTTCATTGGGTTGGTGATGCCATCCAACCATCTCATCCTCTGTCATCCCCTTCTCTTCCTGCCCTCAATCTTTTCCAGCATGAGGGTCTTTTCCAATGAATCTTTGCATCAGGTGGACAAAGTACTGGAGTTTCAGCTTCAACATCAGTCCTTCCAATGAACACCCCGGACTGATCTCTTTTAGGATGTACTGGTTGGATCTCCTTACAGTCTATGGTACTCTCAAGAGTCTTCTCTAACACCACAGTTCAAAAGCATCAGTTATTCACACTCAGCTTTATTTATGGTCCAATTCTCAAATCCATACATGATTAATGGAAAGACCATAGTTTTGACTAGATGGTCCTTTGTTGGCAAAGTAATGTCTCTACTTTTGAATATGTTATCTAGGTTGGTCATAGCTTTTCTTCCAAAGAGCAAGCATCTTTTAATTTCATGGCTGCAGTCACCAACTTCAGAGACTTTGGAGCCCAAGAAAATAAAGTCTGTAATTGTTTCTATTGCTTCCCCATGTATTTGCCATGAAGTGATAGGACAGGATGCCATGATCTTAGTTTTTTGAATATTGAGTTTTTTTTTAATTTTATTTTATTTTTAAACTTTACAATATTATATTAGTTTTGCCAAATATCGAAATGAATCCGCCACAGGTATATATGTGTTCCCCATCCTGAACCCTCCTCCCTCCTCCCTCCCCTACCCTCCCTCTGGGTCGTCCCAGTGTACCAGCCCCAAGCATCCAGTACCGTGCATCGAACCTGGACTGGTGACTCATTTCATACATGATATTATACATGTTTCAATGCTATTCTCCCAAATCTCCCCACGCTCTCCCTCTCCCACAGAGTCCATAAGACTGATCTATACATCGGTGTCTCTTTTGCTGTCTCGTACACAGGGTTATTGTTAGCATCTTTCTAAATTCCATATATATGTGTTAGTATACTGTATTGGTGTTTTTCTTTCTGGTTTACTTCACTCTGTATAATAGGTTCCAGTTTTATCCATCTCATTAGAACTGATTCAAATGTATTCTTTTTAATGGCTGAGTAATACTCCATTGTGTATATGTACCACTGCTTTCTTATCCATTCATCTGCTGATGGGCATCTAGGTTGCTTCCATGTCCTGGCTATTATAAACAGTGCTGTGATGAACATTGGGGTACATGTGTCTCTTTCCCTTCTGGTTTCCTCAGTGTGTATGCCCAGCAGTGGGATTGCTGGATCATAAGGCAGTTCTATTTCCAGTTTTTTAAGGAATCTCCACACTGTTCTCCATAGTGGCTGTACTAGTTTGCATTCCCACCAACAGTGTAAGAGGGTTCCCTTTTCTCCACACCCTCTCCAGCATTTTTTGCTTATAGACTTTTGGATCGCAGCCATTCTGATTGGCATGAAATGGTACCTCATAGTGGTTTTGATTTGCATTTCTCTGATAATGAGTGATGTTGAGCATCTTTTCATGTGTTTGTTAGCCATCTGTATGTCTTCTTTGGAGAAATGTCTATTTAGTTCTTTGGCCCATTTTTTGATTGGGTCATTTATTTTTCTGGAGTTGAGCTGTAGGAGTTGCTTGTATATTTTTGAGATAAGTTGTTTGTCCATTGCTTCATTTGCTTTTTCATTCTCCTCTTTCACTTTCATTAAGAGGCTCTTCTTCACTTTCTGCCATGAGGCTTGATTGCTCATTTCTTTTAGTACTAAATAATATTCCACCGTTTATTTATCCATTCACCTACAGAAAGACATCTTGGTTACTTTTGAATTTTGGTAATTGTAAATAAAGCTGCTATAAACATTTGATTAATTGGAAAGAATCCCTGATGAGAGATTGAAGCTAAAAGCAGAAGGGATGGCAGAGGATGAGATGGCAAGATACCGTCAGCTATTCAATGGGTATGAATTTGAGCAAACTCTGGGAGACAGTGGAAAACAGAGGAGCCTGGCATGCTACAGTCCATGGGGTTGCAAAAATTCAGTCATGATTTAGTGACTGAGAAACAACAACATAAATATCTATGAGCAGGTTTTTATGTGTACATGCATTTTCAGCTCATTTGGGTAAATGACAAGGAGCATCATTGCTAGATCAAATGATAAGGGTATGTCTAATTTTGTAAGAAATCTTATTTTCTTCCAAAGTGACTGCACTGTTTTGCATTTCCAGCAAATTGATGAGAGTTCTGATAGCTTTGCATTCTTGCCAGTATTTACTATGTCAGTGTCCTGGATTTGACAATCTTAACAGGTATGCACTGGAATCTAATTGTTGCTTAATTTGCACTTCCCTGATAATATTTCATGTGAGTAAATTTTTACATGCTTTTTTGTTACATGTATCTTTGTTGATGAGACATCTGTTAATGTTTATGGACCATTTTAAGTGGGTTGTTTATTATTTTTTATATTTAGGAATAATTTGACAATTTTGGGTAACAGTTCTTTATCAGATGTGTATTTTACAAATATTTCCTCCCAGTGTTTGGCATGTTTTCTCATTCTCTCAAAATTGTCTTTTTAGGAGAAAAAGTTTTTAATAATTAAAAAATCTAACGTCAATTATTTGTTTCATGTATTATACCTTTTGTTTGTATCAAAAGCTCAATGCCATACCCAAGGTCATGTAACTTTCCTCCTATGTGTTACCTTCTAGGATTTTTATAGTTTTTATATTTTACATTTACGTCTGTGGTCCACTGTCTCTCTCTCTCTCTCTCTCTTTTTTTTTTTTTTGGTATACTGAGTTCCAGTTAAATTGGTGTGGTTTTAAGGTACTGATTTTGTGCTTATTTGTTACAATAACACAAGAAAAATTAAAACGTCTTCACTTGAACTCTTGGTTCTATTGCTTGTAGCCAAACAGTAATTTTAAAATCTTTATTTGAAGAACAGTTTTTCATCCAATTCAATTTATTTTTGCATATTTTATAAGAACATTTAGTTAAATTCTCTTTTGAAATAATTATAAAATATATTATGCCAGAACTTCTAGAAATTTCTGATTATCTTAGATAAGCATAATCAATAACTTGGAGATTATGCATGTATGAAGCTGATAGGCATAGATTCCACTTTGACTTTGAAGGATGTTATCATATTTAAAATCTATTCCTATAGGGACCAGAAGAAAGCAGGATTAGCAATACTTATATCAGGTAAAGTAGACTTTAAAACAAAGGCTGTGAAAAGAGACAAAGACGGTCACTACATAATAATCAAAGGATCAATCCAAGAAGAAGATATAACAATTATAAATATATATGCACCCAACTCGGGAGCGCCACAATATGTAAGACAAATGCTAACAAGTATGAAAGGAGAAATTAACAATAACACAATAATAGGGGGAGACTTTAATACCCCACTCACACCTATGGATAGATCAACTAAACAGAAAATTAACAAGGACACACAAACTTTAAACGATACAATAGACCAGTTAGACCTAATTGATATCTATAGGACATTTCATCCCAAAACAATGAATTTCACCTTTTTCTCAAGCGCACATGGAACCTTCTCCAGGATAGATCACATCCTAGGCCATAAATCTAGCCTTGGTAAATTCAAAAAAATAGAAATCATTCCAAGCATCTTTTCTGACCACAATGCAGCAAGATTAGATCTCAATTACAGGAGAAAAACTATTAAAAATTCCAACATATGGAGGCTGAACAACATGCTGCTGAATAACCAACAAATCACAGAAGAAATCAAAAAAGAAATCAAAATTTGCATAGAAATGAATGAAAATGAAAACACAACAACCCAAAACCTATGGGACACTTTAAAAGCAGTCCTAAGGGGAAAATTCATAGCAATACAGGCATACCTCAAGAAACAAGAAAAAAGTCAAATAAATAACCTAACCATACACCTAAAGCAACTAGAAAAGGAAGAAGTGAAGAACCCCAGGGTTAGTAGAAGGAAAGAAATCTTAAAAATTAGGGCAGAAATAAATGCAAAAGAAACAAAAGAGACCATAGCAAAAATCAACAAAGCCAATAGCTGGTTCTTTGAAAGGATAAATAGAATTGACAAACCATTAGCCTGACTCATCAAGAAACAAAGGGAGAAAAATCAAATCAATAAAATTAGAAATGAAAATGGAGAGATCCCAACAGACAACACAGAAATACAAAGGATCATAAGAGACTACTATCAACAATTATATGCCAATAAAATGGACAACGTGGAAGAAATAGACAAATTCTTAGAAAAGCACAACTTTCCAAAACTCGACCAGGAAGAAATAGAAAATTTTAACAGACCCATCACAAGCACGGAAATTGAAACTGTAATCAAAAATCTTCCAGCAAACAAAAGCCCAGTTCCAGATGGCTTCACAGCTGAATTCTACCAAAAATTTAGAGAAGAGCTAACACCTATCCTGCTCAAATTCTTCCAGAAAATTGCAGAGGAAGGTAAACTTCCAAACTCATTCTATGAGGCCACCATCACCCTAATACCACCCCTGACAAAGATCCAACAAAAAAAGAAAACTACAGGCCAATATCACTGATGAACATAGATGCAAAAATCCTTAACAAAATTTTAGCAATCAGAATCCAACAACACATTAAAAAGATCATACACCATGACCAAGTGGGCTTTATCCCAGGGATGCAAGGATTCTTCAATGTCCACAAATCAATCAATGTAATACACCACATTAACAAATTGAAAATAAAAACCATATGATTATCTCAATAGATGCAGAGAAAGCCTTTGACAAAATTCAACATCCATTTATGATAAAAAACTCTCCAGAAAGCAGGAATAGAAGGGACATACCTCAACATAATAAAAGCTATATATGACAAACCCACAGCAAACATTATCCTCAATGGTGAAAAATTGAAAGCATTTCCTCTAAAGTCAGGAACAAGACAAGGGTGCCCACTTTCACCTTTACTATTCAACATAGTTTTGGAAGTTTTGGCCACAGCAATCAGAGCAGAAAAAGAAATAAAAGGAATCCAAATTGGAAAAGAAGAAGTAAAACTCTCACTATTTGCAGATGACATGATCCTCTACATAGAAAACCCTAAAGACTCCACCAGAAAATTACTAGAACTAATCAATGATTATAGTAAAGTTGCAGGATATAAAATCAACACACAGAAATCCCTTGCATTCCTATACACTAACAATGAGAAAACAGAAAGAGAAATTAAGGAAACAATTCCATTCACCATTGCAATGGAAAGAATAACATACTTAGGAATATATCTACCTAAAGAATCTAAAGACCTATATATAGAAAACTATAAAACACTGGTGAAAGAAATCAAAGAGGACACTAATAGATGGAGAAATATACCATGTCCATGGATTGGAAGAATCAATATAGTGAAAATGAGTATACTACCCAAAGCAATTTATAGATTCAATGCAATCCCCATCAAGCTACCAATGCTATTCTTCACAGAGCTAGAACAAATAATTTCACAATTTGTATGGAAATACAAAAAACCTCAAATAGCCAAGGCTATCTTGAGAAAGAAGAAGGGAACTGGAGGAATCAACCTACCTGACTTCAGGCTCTACTACAAAGCCACAGTTATCAAGACAGTATGGTACTGGCACAAAGACAGAAATATTGATCAATGGAACAAAATAGAAAGCCCAGAGATAAATGCACGCACATATGGACACCTTATCTTTGACAAAGGAGGCAAGAATATACAATGGATTAAAGACAATCTCTTTAATAAGTGGTGCTGGGAAAACTGGTCAACCACCTGTAAAAGAATGAAACTAGAACACTTTCTAACACCATATACAAAAATGAACTCAAAATGGATTAAAGAACTCAACGTAAGACCAGAAACTATAAAACTCCTAGAGGAGAACATAGGCAAAACACTCTCCGACATACATCACAGCAGGATCCTCTATGACCCACCTCCCAGAATATTGGAAATAAAAGCAAAAATAAACAAATGGGACCTAATTAAAAGCTTCTGCACAACAAAGGAAACTATTAGCAAGGGGAAAAGGCAGCCTTCAGAATGGGAGAAAATAATAGCAAATGAAGCAACTGACAAACAACTAGTCTCAAAAATATACAAGCAACTCCTACAGCTCAACTCCAGAAAAATAAATGACCCAATCAAAAAATGGGCCAAAGAACTAAATAGACATTTCTCCAAAGAAGACATACAGATGGCTAACAAACACATGAAAAGATGCTCAACATCACTCATTATCAGAGAAATGCAAATCAAAACCACTATGAGGTACCATTTCATGCCAGTCAGAATGGTTGTGATCCAAAAGTCTACAAGCAATAAATGCTGGAGAGGGTGTGGAGAAAAGGGAACCCTCTTACACTGTTGGTGGGAATGCAAACTAGTACAGCCACTATGGAGAACAGTTTGGAGATTCCTTAAAAAACTGGAAATAGAACTGCCTTATGATCCAGCAATCCCACTGCTGGGCATACACACTGAGGAAACCAGAAGGGAAAGAGACACATGTACCCCAATGTTCATCGCCGCACTGTTTATAATAGCCAGGACATGGAAGCAACCTAGATGCCCATCAGCAGATGAATGGATAAGAAAGCAGTGGTACATATACACAATGGAGTATTACTCAGCCATTAAAAAGAATACATTTGAATCAGTTCTAATGAGGTGGATGAAACTGGAGCCTAGTATACGGAGTGAAGTAAGCCAGAAAGAAAAACACCAATATAGTATACTAACACATATATATGGAATTTAGAAAGATGGTAACAATAACCCTGTATATGAGACAGCAAAAGAGACACTGATGTATAGGTCAGTCTTCTGGACTCTGTGGGAGAGGGAGAGGGAGTGGATGGGGAGATTTGGGAGAATGGCATTGAAACATGTATAATATCATGTATGAAACGAGTCACCAGTCCAGGTTTGATGCACAATACTGGATGCTTGGGGCTGGTGCACTGGGATGACCCAGAGGGAGGGTATGGGGAGGGAGGAGGGGGGAGGATTCAGGATGGGGAGCACGGGTATACCTGTGGCGGATTCATTTTGATGTTTGGCAAAACTAATACAATATTGTAAAGTTTAAAAATAAAATAAAATTAAAAAAAAATCTATTCCTGCTCTGTACTGTCACTGATATTACTGCCCTTTTATAGACCAACGTGGGCTGAAGAAGGCAGTCCATCCTAAAGGAAATAAGTCTTGAATATTCACTAGAAGGACTGATGCTGAAGCTGAAGCTCCAATATTTTGGCCACCTGATGTGAAGAACTGTCTCATTTTAAAGACCCTGATGCTGGGAAAGATTGAAGGTGGGAGGAGAAGGGGACAATGGGGGATGAGATGGTTGGATGGCATCACTGACTCAATGAACATGAGTTTGAGTAAACTCCAGGAGCTGGTGATGGACAGGGAAGCCTGGAATGTTGCAACTCATGGGGTCACAAAGAGTCAAACATGACTGAGCAACTGAACTCAACTGATGGGCCAACATACAAAAAACACCGAGGTACATTTGTTTCTCTTGAGATCACAAAAACTCCCAGTTTTCTTGGGATTCCCAGTGTTTTCACAGGCTCCCATTCCATCGCCCAAAACATAGCATGTATGCCTTCCTAAATCTATCCCTTAGTCTTAGAATGTATTGATACTTGGAAAAGAAGGGGGGAATTACTAGGCAGATTGCCATCTTTCTCTTCTTGCCCTTTCTTTCCATGCAGATCCTTAAGACTTTTTTTTCCCAATCAGTCCCTTACTTAAGGCATGCAAAATTATTAGATTAGAAGATATTTATATTTATCACCTTCTTATAGTGAAATATCACAATTAAGACTATTTTATAACCATATGAAGATCCATTACCTATATCATGTTTTTCCCTTAAAATATCCATCTAATCAACAGATCTCCTCTTATTAGTTCATTATTTAGAGCAACTCCCTAAGTCTGAAAATAAGAAAAGATAAATTGTTATAAAAATAGAGTATTCTTTTTTTTTTCTTTGTTATAGTTATAGCCATAATTAAGATGTTTGCCTCATATTTGTGGTCAATGCTGTTTCCTTTCAATTCTTCCCAAATGGCAATTTCATCTTTTTCCTGTGTCATGCTTTAACTCCTTTCCTCTACTTTCAAGGAAATAAAATTTACCTTTTCCTCAAAGAAGTTTTGAGTTGCTTGATTTAGATTTTGAACATGGGTTGGCAGCTTATCAATGAGATCAGAGTTATAGTTCTTGCCTGTGTGTGCATCATTGTAAATTTTTGAAAAGTTAAGAGAGATTTCATTCCCTAAGAAACAATGGTTCAACTCTCAAAGCAATGATTTCATTCTACCCTTCCCAGGCTTTCTTTTCTATAACTATTGCTTATCTGGAATTCTGGCCTGAAGTCACATTGGAATGTTTTAATATAATGAAATGCATATTCTAGTATATCTTTAATAGTTTAGAGGAAATAACATTTCCAGCAATATTGATTCCTCGTGTGAAGCTGAATATTTGTTCCTGGGAAAACACAGTCTATGATGTTATGACATCTTTTGAAAGTTCAGGCTGCCAGGTGATCCTTTCCTGGCCTTAATTCAAACTATTTATTAATGAAATATCCTTTGTCTTAACTAAGCAGACTAGCTTATAAAACAGATTATTGAAAATTATTATCTCAAGAATATTTTCATGTTTTTAATTTGTTAACTCTTTTCTGTCAAGTAGTAAAAAGTAAACCATATTTTTCCAGTCCCAAATTTTCTCTTAGTCTCCTCAGACTACTGAGAAAATGTTTTAATAAACATTGCTATGTGTTTTTCTTTAAGCTCCTATATTATCATTCAAAGTCTGAATGATATGGGTTTCCAGAGATTTGGAGAGTGGCTGACCTTAGACCATAACTAGAAATAATTGGATCATCTCATGAGCTAAACCCTTTCACTTAAATCAGGAATATGGTGAAGAAATTAGTTTCTGTCACTCTTTTAGGAGGCTGGGGAGGACTGTCTCAGCTTGAATTCAAGAAAGAAAAAAAAATCAGAGAAATTGTTCTATGTTCATGATCCTCTCTGTACAATTTCTAATTAAACATCTACAATAAAGAGAAAGAACCCTGCATAAAAACACCACAGATACTAGTCTTGCAGTCTTCAATTTCTATTATGTGTGTGTGTGTGTGTGTGTGTGTGTGTTCAGTCATGTCCAACTCTTTGCCATCCCATGTACTGTAGCCTACCAGTCTACTCTACCCATGGAATTTTCCAGCTGAGAATGCTGGATGGGGTTGCCATTTCCTATTCCAGGTGATCTTCTTGACCAAGGAATCGAGCTTTCATCTTTTGTGTCTCCTGCATTAGCAGGCAGATTCTTTACCACTGTGCTGGGGCTTTAATGGTGACCCAGGGGTAAAGACTCTGCATGCAATGCAGGAGCCACAGAAGATGTGGGTTCAACCTCTGGGTCAGGAAGATCTGCTGGAGGAAGCCATAGCAACCCACTCCGGTATTCTTGTCTGTTGAATTCCATGGACAGAGAAACCTGGTGGGTTACAGTCCATAGGTTTGCAGAGCCAGACAGGGCTGAAGTGACTTAGCAGGCATGCTTGAACCTTTAGATTCAAATAAATACCACAAACATTATAAAACCTGATCCTATCCAAGACCATCTTCACCCTGTCTGAATTATAGTCCATAGTTTCCAATTCTAGAGTACATCAAAATTTTGTAAATGCTTATGAAAAATTTAGACACCTAGAGGGTACAAAGTTCTGAATTTTTAACCATTGCCTATAAGATGTTCAGTTGTAGGTGGTTTGACTTAGTTCTAAAGAATAAACATCCCAAGATTTGCAAGATACTATCATAGCCAAATTTAGATTTATAAAGCAGTCATATGAGTTTAGATAATAATATCTAAATGTATATGTGTGTTTGTGTTAGTCGCCCAATCGTGTCTGACTCTGTGCGACCCCATAGACTATAGCCCACCAGGCTCCTATGTCCATGGGTTTCTCCAGGCAAGAATACTGGAGTGGGTTCCCATTTCCTCCTCCAGGAAAAATTCTGTACCCAGGTATGGAACCAGCATCTGTTAAATCTGACCTACATTGGCAGATGGATTCTTTACTTCTAGCACCATCTGGTATTCATTATATTCTAAGCATTGTTCTAAGTGCATTGTTTGTTAAATCCTATTTGTTAACATAGTATTGTGTGTTATTAGTTTTGTCTGCTTAGTAGCTAAGTTGTGTCTGACTCTTTTGGGACCCCATGGACAGTAACCTGTCAGGCTCCTCTGTCATGGGATTTCCCGTAAGAATACTAGAATGTGTTGCCTTTTCCTCCTCCAGAAGATCTTCCCAACCCAGGGATTAAACCCGCTTTCTGCATTGGAAGGTGGTTTCTTTACCAATGAGCCACCAGGGAAGCTCTATTGCATATGAATATCACACGTTTAATCATACAAAAATATAATGGGGTAAGTACTACTACTGCTAAGTAGTGCTAAGTACTACAATTGCTAAGAGAGAAGCAGTTACCAGGATATTAAGAATCTAAGCAATTTATCCAATATCACATGGTTAGTTCCAGCTGACATTTAGCCCCAGGAAAGCTGGTTCCCAATCCATATACACCAAGATGGTTTTAGAAAAGGCAGAGGAACCAGAAAACAAATTGCCAAGATCCACTGAATAATTGATAAAGTTCCAGAAAAACATCTACTTCTGCTTTGTTTACTAGGCCAGTGCTGGGCTGGATGAAGTACAAGCTGGAATCATGATTGCCAGGAGAAATATTGATAACCTCAGATATGCAGATAACACCATCCTCATGGCAGAAAGCAAAGAAGAACTGAAGAGCCTCTTGATGAAAGTGAAAGAGGAGAGTGAAAAATTTGGCTTAAAACTCAACGTTCAGAAAACTAAGATCATGACATCTGGTCCCATCATGTCATGGCAAACAAATGGGGAAACAGTGACACACTTCATTTTGGGGGGCTCTGAAATCACTGTAGATGGTAACTGCAGCCATGAATTAAAAGATGCTTGCTCTCCTTGGAAGAAGAGTTATGACCAACCTAGAAAGCATATTAAAAAGCAAAGATATTACTTTGCCAACAAAGATCAGTTTGGTCGAAGCTTTGGTTTTTCCAGTAGTCATGTATAGATGTGAGAGTTGGACTATAAAGAAAGCTGATCACCAAATAATTGATGCTTTTGAACTGTGGTATTGGAGAAGACTCTTGAGAGTCCCTTGAACTGCAAGGAGATTCAACCAGTCAATTCTAATCAGTCCTGAATATTCATTGGAAGGACTGATGCTAAAACTGAAACTCCAATATTATGGCCACCTGATGAGAAGAACTGACTCACTAGAAAAGACTCTTATGCTGGGGAAGATTGAAGGTGGGAGGAGAAGGGGATAACAGAGGATGAGATGGTTGGATGGCATTACTGACTCAATGAACATGAATTTGAATAAACGCCGGGAGTTCATGATGGACAGGGAAGCCTGGCATGCTGCAGTCCATGGGGTCACAAAAAATCAGACACAACTGAGTGACTAAAATGATAACTGGTTCAGATGGTAAAGAATCTGCCTGCAATGCGGGAGACCCGAGTTCAATCCCTGGGTCAGGAAGATCCCCTGGAGAAGGGAATGGCAAACCACTGCAATATTCTTGCCTGGAGAATCCTATCAACAGAGAAGCCTGGTGGGCTATAACCCATGTGGTGGCAAGTAGTTGGACATGACTAAAGCAACTTAGCATGCACAAGCTGGCTCTAGAGACCATGTTTTTATTCATCACTTTATATTGTCAATTACACACTAATCACCAAACCTGCTTAGAATCTTGACTGTCATCAACCTGGATATCCCAATCCATATGCACCGAATGTTTTCTATTCCTTCAGTATCCCTTCTGTAACACCCTGGAGATCTTGGCACTTTTAACACTGTGTTCTCCTGTGAAGGAGAAGAGAGTGTCAGAAGATAATATGATTAGATGGCATCACCAATGCAGTGGACATGAACCTGGGCAAATTCCAGGAGGTGGTGAGGGACAGGCAGGCCTGGAATGCTGCAGTCCATGGGGTTGCAAAGAAAGAGTCAGATACCACTGGGCAACTGAACAATGACAACATTCCTGTGATTAATTATTTTATATAGACAGGAAGGACCCAGGGAACTCTTTCATAACTGGGATATGACACCTGCATTTATACCTGCCACTGAGGATGGGTCAGGGCATTTTTCCAGTTTATAAGGGATAACACTATGGTGAGACATTTATTTAAAATGGTCTATCTGTGTGTGACCCTGGAATTAAAATGTGGCCATATTTTCTGGGCAAACTTTTAGTTGTATGGGATAAAGAGAAAGAATCTATCTAGAGTAGAAAGTGGTAAAATCCAGGTTAAGAATGAAATGATTTTAGGCAGAAGGTTAATGGGAAATTTTGAGTCAATAAAAGTGGCCAATTGTTTCATCAAGACATTAAGAATATATATAATATAATTGCCAAAGGAGAGAAGATACACATATGAGATCAAAGTAGAAGCAAAAAAAAAGTTAAAAAAAAAGTCAATATATGACAGTTTCTGAAGTAAGCTAAGTGATTTTTTTTTCATGCCCTTAAAAAGTAAAGTTAGGAAGGAAAAGGTCTAGTGTATGCCAACATCAGTCAAAAGGTTTGACAGAAAACCAAAGCAGCCACTTTCCCAATATTACTGCCTTCATATTTATGTTAGCACAAGTCATTTATCATCAATTTCAGTGCTGTTCAAGAAGCAGGATCACATTTATTAAAAAATTTACTATCATATTGCATATAGTAAATCTATGGTTCTTAAACAGAGAATATTCCCAAGGAAGGATAAAAATACGTGAGCAGTGAATTACTTTATATCAAGGTTGTTGATCAAATCTTAATGAAATGAGAAAATCACCTCGCTTATGGTCTCATCCTTTAAGGAATTACATGAGTAAATAATGACATTTACAAGATCATCAATAAATCAATTACTATGTAATTAAATTGAATGTATTTAAATCATAGCCTTTTGATTTTTATTCAAACTAGAATATTGTGGAACTTTAATTGGGAGACCTTTTTTTCATATTCTAAAATCTTTTTTAATTTACTAATTTTTTAACTGAAGGATAATTGCTTTGAAACATTTGTTGGTTTCTGCCATACATCAACATGATTTA
The DNA here is from genome assembly GCF_002263795.3 of Bos taurus. NCBI lineage: Eukaryota > Metazoa > Chordata > Mammalia > Artiodactyla > Bovidae > Bos > Bos taurus. Next base: position 53,091,717 of record NC_037338.1, on the reverse strand, counting down.
GCCATAGGTATATGTATGTCCCCTCCCTCTTGTGCCTCCCTCCTACCCCTTCTAACCCCTCTAGATTGTTACAAAGCCCCTGTTTGAGTTCCCTGAGTCATACAGCAAATTCCCATTAGCTATCTATTTTACATATGGTAGTGTGTGTACTTAGCAGATAGAAAGGCTGCTTGATAGAGAAATTAGTAAGCATGTGATCAAACTACGGAGGCCCATAAACCAGACAACGCTAATGTAAAGTGCCTGGAAGGGACCAAGCTGCAGATAATGAAAGAGCATTTATGATACTGGGAGACAATGACAACACTTAATAGATGACATTCAGCCAAGTAGTTGACATGAGAAAGGACCAGATGTTCGAATACACATTTGCAGAATGTAAGAGGAAGATACATGATTTACTGTTGTCAGACAGAATGAAAATAAGGATAAGGGAGACAATCTACATCAAGGATGTTTTCCTTTGGGGTGTTCTGGCAAGGTTCATAAAGAAAATGCAGGGATCAATTAGATTTAACAACACCCTCCTCTCACCCTGGCCTGTTATTTGTCCTTCATAATGTGAAGTGTGACCAAAGACTTACTCTGGAGTTGCTTTGTTTTTCCTCACAAATGAATTTGAATAGTCAAAATGGGTAACTTGTATAGTTGATTAAGAAAAAAGGAAACACAATGTTAGGAAACATGATACAATGTTGTTTATTGTTTAGGCATCTTTTTCATCTTTTTCTATGACCCATGGGAGCAACTTTTTTCTCATTCTTAACCAAAAATTAAAAAAAAAAAGAGGAAAACAAAAAGTGAGGAAGAGGCTTTGTCTCACAGGTCTGCTATCTTTTTTTCATTACTTTTGCTTTCTTTATCAGTGATTCTGGAATGTCATTTCTTCATCACATCGTCATGGTTGACACATTTTCTATGGAACCAAACAACAATATAACCAAAGCAAAGCAAAACAATGGTAGTCTATAAACTGTTGATTCAGTTACATGACCATTTAACTCAATCTACTTTTTCTTCTCATTTCATTAAGTAGAAATGAAATAAGTGTCTAAACTTAGTCAATTTATGAGGACAAAGGAAAACAGAAGCTGGTCTGAGGGTCAACTCAAATTTAACTCTGGCCAGTTTTAGAAATCTCTTACAGTTGTGTGTGGTAGGATTGACAGGCTGATAATGAGTTTACCCTTCATTTTTGATAGCCCATACTGATGTTGTTTTGTTTTTGTGCATCTTGAAAAACAGCTCCCATGTGCTAGCTTTTCCAATGTTACTTGAGGATTCCGTGATACCTGTGAACATGAACAGGTTAACCCCAGAAGAAGAAATATAAATGAACAATAAATGGAGTAAAATGTTTACTGAAATTCTTTATGGTTGAAGAGAATAAATAAACTGACTTTTCTCCAGTTATGTTGGTAATGTGTATGTGTGTGTTAATTTACTTAATATCCAGTGGCAAATAAACTGAAGAAAATCTAAATGCATTCAATATGAATATGTTAGTGTATAGTAGAGCCAGACGTGAAATAGGGAGACTTAAAAGGAATGATTTTCAAGTATATTGTTTTCAAAAGATATGTAAGACAGTGATTTTGTAAATCAATTTGTGTAGCACTGTGTATCATCTTCTTAAGACTGGAAAAATAAAACAAAGCAGATATACATTGATAAGGGCACAATTGAGATAGCACTGACTATTTTTGGATTCTAATAAATGGGAGATTTAGGACATAATTCTTTAAGGTAGGGTGGGTGTACATGTGTGTGCATGTGTGTGTGAATTATGTTTTTTTCTATACGTTCCACAAAATTTTTACATAATGTTTTTGTTTAGTTACTAAGTCATGTCCAACTCTTTGCGACCCTATGAACTATAGCCCACCAGGCTCCTCTGTCTGTAGGATTCTCTAGGTAAGAATACTGGAGTAGGTTGCCATTTCCTTCTCCAGGGGATCTTCCTGACCCAGGGATCAAACCCAAGTCTCCTGCATTGACAGCCAGATTCTTTACCAGTGAGCCATCAGGGAAGTCCTTTTACCTAAGTCTAAATAAATATACACAAGCAAACACAGGTACACATGTGGGTTTATGCATGCATAATCCTCTGGTTTGATGTCCACCTTTTTTCTGGCTTCTGTAATTTGCAGTGAACTTTTGACACTGCAGCCATGAAATTAAAAGATGATTACTCCTTGGAAGGAAAGTTATGACCAACCTAGATAGCATATACAAAAGCAGAGACATTGCTTTGCCAACAAAGGTTTGTCTAGTCAAGGCTATGGTTTTTCCTGTGGTCATGTATGGATGTGAGTTGGACTGTGAAGAAGGCTGAGCGCCAAAGAAGTGATGCTTTTGAATGCGGTGTTGGAGAAGACTCTTGAGAGTCCCTTGGACTGCAAGGAGATCCACCATTCCATTTTGAAGGAGATCAGCTCTGGAATTTCTTTGGAAGGAATGATGCTAAAGCTGAAACTCCAGTACTTTGGCCACCTCATGAGAAGAGTTGACTCATTGGAAAAGACTCTGATGCTGGGAGGGATTGGGGGCAGGAAGAGAAGGGGACGACAGAGGATGAGATGGCTGGATGGCATCACTGACCTGATGGACATGAGTCTGAGTGAATTCCGGGAGTTGGTGATGGACAGGGAGGCCTGGCGTGCTGCGATTCATGGGGTCGCAAAGAGTCGGACACGACTGAGTGACTGAACTGAACTGAACTTTGACTAAATCGGGGGAAAAATAGTAGTTTTTATTTCTAAAACCATGAATACACTAATCTCAAGAGGGATATAGATGTATTCTCAGTGAATACCAACTAGAATATTTTACAAACTGGATAGCATACATGTATCTCCTCTGTCAGATTTCTAATTATTTGCTAGTTATGATGTGGACGCTTTTTGTCAAGGAGACTTGAGTCCTTGTGATTTTTGCAGGTGACTTTTCTATGCCTGTAGTTTCTTGTGGGGTCTTAAGTTTCATCAGATACTCTTAATTCTTTAAATAAATCAGCTTTGTGGCTTTAGCTGGTTAGAGTAGAAACCAAGCACTTGCACCAAAATGACTGATATTTAAGGATTTTGTTATTAAGTCTTTTATTGTAAAACATATATAGACATCTATTTCTCATAATCGGTATTGCAATCTAAAGGTTCTCTCTTGCAAAGTCTGCCTGAGGTAAAATTACAATAATAGCTATCACATACTAAATGCTGAGTATATGTCAGTATTTTTAGATTTGTTATTGTTAATTTTCTTAAGAATTCTGTGACAGAGATATTTTTTAAAGTTTTTCCTTCTTCTCTCCATCTCTCATATCTTTGCTTCATTCCATCTATCTTTACATTATTCCTTCCTTCCAAAAATACTCCCTACTTAAATTAGCATTTCTTTACCATCTCAGACCATGGTGATTTATTAAACTACAATCACCAGCTATCATAGATGTCTACACCATGCACTGGACAATTAAACATTAACTTGATGATATATGATATTCTTCATTGTTTTTTTGAGCTATTCTACTATTTATATCCTGTTACCTAACTTCAGGCATTATGGCCTTGTGTATTTTTTAATGTCACCCTTTATTGCTTATTTCATAAAATTCTACCTTGCATTTTAAGTGTTACATTTCAAAGTTTCTTTTCATGTATTGGTATGTTTTATCTTCACAACAATTCATGAAATAGCATTGGGTGTATGTTACTTTCTCTCTTTGAGAGGTAGAGATAATATACTAAATGATTAAGTCAGGTTTACCCAGAAGCGTTTGGAATAAGATCCATACTTCTTACCTAATCATGACTTTTGATACCATAATGTTTAATTTAGTTATGTGTTGCTGTTAGTATTTTGTGAAGTGAAATTTACATTTTTGCCTTTGTTTCGTCTTTGAACAAATACATGTATGCTATACAAAGAAGAGTAGTTCCCTTCTCATTCTAATAGGGCGTAAAACACTAAAGATCATTGATAATGATCAAAAATTAAAATAACCCTCATTTAACTATCCATGTGGTGAGTCTCAAAGTGGATCAGACTATAGTTAAATAAAACAGCTTTTCTCTATAATTTACATAGTTTATTTTATACACTTAAAAATGTCTTTCTGAAAAGGGTCCTTTGCATCAGTATCCTGCCAAGCCATCTATACCACAAAATGTGCGATCCAGAGACTGTGGTTCCCACTGCTTTACACACCAGCAACACTGAACCCAAAGTTCTGTAAGCTTTCAAATAAATATATTTAAATATGTGCATTAATGAATTTATATATATTACGTTTGAAGACAACATCATTTTTTATTAAATTTATTAAATGTAAAATTTTATTACATTTTTGGTTTTACATAAAACTAAATATTTGAGATCTTATGGCCAATTTACACTTTAATAAATTATTTGTGTGTATGTTAGTCATTCAGTCCTGTCTGACTCTTTGAGACCACATGGACTGTAGCCCACCAATGCCTCTGTCCATGGAATTCTCCAGGCAGGAATACTGGAGTGGGTTGCCATTTCCTTTTCCAGGGAATCTTCCTGACCCAGGGATCAAACCCAGGTTTCCTGCATTGCAACTGGATGCTTTACTGTCTGAGCTACTAGAGAAGCCCCATAAATTATTTACACCCTTCTATTTTTAAGTATAATTTGAGCATGATAATTTTTAAAGGTGGTCATATTCATGATGAAGAGAAAGAAGATTTAACATTAAGTCTGAAGTTCTGTCTGCAGAATCTGTCACCTTGAGCTAAACTGTCAACTATTTTAAGTTCACCTTTCTTATAAGTTATACATGATTTAATTCACTTGTTCTAATAACAAATATTTATCAACAATGGCCTGTTATATGCCATGAGTTATGCTAACTGGGTATGATAATGCTTTGCCTTTCAAGAGGTTTGCATGAAAATCAAAAGACAATGTATATGAGAATACCTTATAAAATTTAATGGGCTACAAATATAAGAAATATTTCTAATGCCTTGTAAGGTTTTAAATTGCTTTCTGAAATACAGAAGACCAAAATTACATTCAGCAGAGCTTTAACATTCAGAGAATTGTGTTGAGTTATAATTCTTAGAAATTGCTTTATATTGTGACTTTCTTTAAAACATATTACCCATTTTATCCGAACTTCAGATTCTGTAGCACACTATACAATCAAAAACTCTTTATTAAAGAATTTTTATGCTATTTGTGTGTGTGAGTGTGTGGACACCTGTGTCTTTTGGGAGAGATTATTCTTGCTATCTCATTAATATTTTCAGTTGAGAGAATTTGCATTTTGAAGCTGGCTGATTCTGTATATATACATATACGTGTGTGTGTGTGTGTGTGTGTGTGTGTGTGTATACACATATATATTCAGTTCTGTTCAGTACAGTTGCTCAGTCCTGTTCTAATTTTTGCGACCCCATGGATGGCAGCATGCCAGGTTCCTTGATTCATCACCAACTCCCGGAGATTGCTCAAACTCATGTCCTTTAGTCAGTATTGCCATCCAAACATCATGTCCTCTGTTGTCCCCTTCTCCTCCTGCCTTCAATTTTTCCCAGCATCAGGTTCTTTACCAATGAGTCAGTTGTTCGAATTAGGTGGCCAAAGCATTGGAGTTTCAGCTTCCACATGAATCCTTTCAATGAATATTCAGGACTAATTTCCTTTAGGATTGACAGGTTGAATCTCCTTGCAGTCCAAGGGACTCAAGAGTCTTCTCCAATACCACAGTTCAAAATCATCAATGTTTTGGCACTCAACTTTCTTTATACTCCAGCTCTCACATCCGTCTCACAACTCACATCCAACTCTTCACATCCAGGGAAGGGCATCCCTGGTGGGTCAGAAGGTAAAGCATCTGCCTACAATGCAGCAGACCCGGGTTCGATCCCTGGATTGGGAAGATTCCCTGGAGAAGGAAATGACAACACAGTCCACTATTCTTGCTTGGAAAATCCCATGGATTGAGGAGCCTAGTAAACTCCATGCAACCACAAAGAACTGGACATGACTAAGCAACTGCACTTACACTTCACTTTTCTCACATCCATACATGACTTCTGGAAAGTTCATAGCTTTGACTAGATGGACTTATGTTGGCAAAATAGTATCTCTGCTTTTTAAATATGCTGTCTAGGTTGGTCATAGCTTTGCTTCCAAGGAGCAAGTGTCTTTTAAAGTCATGGCTGCAATTACTATCTGCAGTGATTTTGGAGCCCCCAAAAATAAAGTTTCTCACTGTTTCCACTGTTACCCTATCAATCTGCCATGAAGAGATGGGAACAGATGCCACGATATTAATTTTCTGAATGTTGAATTTTAAGCCAACTTTAAACTCTCCTCTTTCACTTTCATCAAGAGGCTTTTTAGTTCCTCTTCACTTTCTGCCATAAAGATCGTGTAATCTGCATATCTGAGGTTATTGATATTTATCCTGGCAATCTTGCTTCCAGCTTGTGCTTCATCCAGCCCAACATTTCACATGGCATACTCAGCATAGTGGGTCTTAGGAAACATCACTATGAACAAACCTAATGGAGGGGATGGAATTCCATTTGAGCTATTTCAAATCCTGAAAGATGATGCTGTGAGAGTGCTGCATGCAATATGCTAGCAAATTTGGAAAACTCCGTAGTGGCCAGGACTGGAAAAGGTCAGTTTTCATTCCAATCCCAAAGAAAGGCAATCCCAAAGAATGCTCAAACTACAGTACAGTTGCACTCATCTCAGATGCTATGGAAGTAATGTTCAAAATTCTCCAAGCCAGGCATCAAGAGTATGTGAACTATCAACTCCCAGATGTTCAAGCTGGATTTAGAAAAGCCAGAGGAACCAGAGAGCAAATTGCCAACATTTGTTGAATCATCAAAAAAATGAGAGAGTTGCTAAAAAACATCTACTTCTGCTTAATTGACTATACCAAAGCCTTTGACTGTGTGGATCCCAGCAAACTGTGGAAATCCTTAAAGAGATGGGAGTACGAGACCACCTGATTGTCCTCCTGAGAAATCTGTATGCAGGTCAAGAAACAACATTTAGAACCGGACATGGAACAACAGACTGGTTCCAAATCGGGAAAGGAATACATCAAGGCTGTATATTGTCACCTTGCTTATTTAACTTATATGCAGAGTACATCATGAAAAACGCTGGGCTGGATGAAACACAAGTTGGAATGAAGACTACTGGGAGAAATCTCAATAACCTCAGATATGCAGATGACACCACACTTACGGTAGAAAGCAAAAAAGAACTAAGGAGTTTCTTGATGAACGTGAAAGAGGAGAGTGAAAAATTTGGCTTAAAACTCAACATTCAGAAAACTAAGATCATGCCATCTGGTCCCATCAGTTCAGTTCAGTTCAGTTCAGTTCAGTTGCTCAGTCCTGTCTGGCTCTTTGTGACCCCATGAATCACAGCACTCCAGGCCTCCCTGTCCATCACCAACTCATGGAATTCTCTCAAACTCATGTCCATCGAGTCGGTGATGCCATCCAGGCATCTCATCCTCTGTCGTCCCCTTCTCCTCCTGCCTCCAATCCCTCCCAGCATCAGGGTCTTTTCCAATGAGTCAACTCTTCACATGAGGTGGCCAAAGTTTTGGAGTTTCAGCTTTAGCATCAATCCTTCCAAAGAACACCCAGGACTGATCTCCCTTAGAATGGACTGGTTGGATCTCCTTGCAGTCCAAGGGACTCTCAAGAGTCTTCTCCAACACCACAGTTCAAAAGCATCAATTCTTCGGTGCTCAGCTTTCTTCACAGTCCAACTCGCACATCCATACATGACCACTGGAAAAACCATAGCCTTGACTAGACGGACCTTTGCTGGCAAAGTAATGCCTCTGCTTTTGAATATGTTATCTAGGTTGGTCATAACTTTCCTTCCAAGGAGTAAGTGTCTTTTAATTTCATGGCTGCAGTCACCATCTGCAGTGATTTTGGATCCCCCAAAAATAAAGTCTGACACTGTTTCCCCATCTATTTCCCTATCACTTCATATCAAATAGATGACAATAGAAACAGTGAGAGACTTTATTTTTTTTTGGGTGGGGGGGCTCCAAAATCACTACAAATGTTGACTGCAGCCATGACATTGAAAGACGCTTACTCTTTAGAAGAGTTATGACCAATCTAGACAGCGTATTAAAAAGCAGAGACATTACTTTGCCAACAAAGGTCCATCTAGTCAAAGCTTTGGTTTTTCCAATAGTCATGTATGGGTATGAGAGTTGGATTATAAAGAAAGCTGATTGCTGAAAATTGATGCTTTTGAACTGTGGTGTTGGAGAATACTCTTGAGAGTTCCTTGGACAGCAAGGAGATTCAACCAGTCCATCCTAAAGGAAATCAGTCCTGAATATTCATTGGAAGGACTGAGATGAAGCCGAAATGCCAATATTTTGGCCACCCGATGTGAAGAACTGGAAAAGACCCTGATACTGGGAAATATTGAAGGCGGGAAAAGAAGGGGACAGTGAAGGATGAGATGGTTGGATCGCATCACCATCAACGCACATGAGTTTGATTAGGGTCCAGGAGTTGGTGATAGACAGGGATGCTTCACATGCTGTGGTCCATGGGGTGGCAGAGTTGGACACGACTGAATGACTGAACTGAACTGACTGAACTCTGCATATACATTAAATTAACAGGGTGATAGTTTACAGCCTTGACATATTCCTTCCTGATTTCGAATCAGTCTGTTTTTCTATGTCCAGTTCTAACTATTGCTCGTTTACCTGCATACTCATTTTTCAGGAGGTAGGTATGGTCCTCTGGTATTTCCATCTCTTTAAGAATTTTCCATGGTTTTTTGTGACCCACACAGTCAAAGGCTGTGGTATAGTCAATAAAACAGAAGTAGAAGTTTTTCTGGAACTCTCTTGCTTTTTTTATTATCCAGCATCCATTGGTTATTTGATCTCTGCTTCCTCTGGCTTTTCTAAATCCAACTTGAACATCTGGAAGTTCTCGGTTAGGGTCATGGTGGAGATTTCTGACAAAATGTGGTCCACTTTTGAAGGGAATGGCAAACCTCTTCAGAATTCCTGTCCTGAGAACTCCATGAACTGTCTGAAAAGGCAAAAAGATACGATACTGAAAGATGAACTCCCCAGGTCGTTAGTTGCCCAATATGCTACTGGAGAAGAGTGAAGAAATAACTGCAGAAGGAATGAAGATACAGAGCCAAAGCAAAAATGACGCCCAACTGTGGATGTGACTGGTGATGGAAGTAAAGTCCCATGTTGTAAAGAACAATACTGTATAGGAACCTTAAATTTTACTTCCATGAATCAAAGTAAACTGAAAGTGGTCAAACAGGAGATGGCAAGAGTAAACACCAACATTTAGGAATCAGTGAACCTAAATGGACTGGGATGGATGAATTTAATTCAGATGACCATAATATCTACTACTGTGGGCAAGAATCTCTTAGAAGAAATGGAGTGGCCCTCACAGTCAACGAGAGTCCAAAATGCAGTACTTGGGTGCAATCTCAAAAACAACAGAATAATCTCTGCTTGTTTCCAAGGCAAATCATTCTGTATATATATATATATATCATACATATATATATATATATATATATATACAGAATTGATATATATATTGATATATATATATATATATATCATATATATGATATTGTTATCACTATGTCTTTTCATATCCTCCTATTCAAAATTATTATCCTTCATTTAGTTACTTTGTTCTTTATAGTCATAATTTACCTATCTGGGGATTTGCAGGTATTGTATAGAAGCCATTTGTAAAAAAAAATCTGCTTTATTTTATTTATATTTTTCCCATCCTATTTTATATGAAGACAAAATGGAATTATATCCCAGTCAAACACTTACAGGTATTTGAGAGATTTGTATTATGGTGCTTAATTTTTTTTTCAGGAAAATATTCAAAATATTTAATTAAATGCTAATGGATCATTTATTGAGCCTCTATCTTATATTCAAAATTATTTTAAGTATTGATGGAATAACAAAATATGAATAATCTTATTAGATTAAAACACCTTACTAGATTGAAAAATGGATGCCCGTATTGTAGTTCCACTGGCAAGTGCTGGTAGGGTAATGCCAATATGAACTCTCTCCATTGTTCATCAACAGGACTGGAGCTGAATTGATCCTAGCAGTATTAGAGTTGGTGATAAGAGCACTGGATTTTGTGTGTGTGTGGACATGTGTTTCTGTTTTTTCACAAATATTATCTACAACTTCTTAGAAAGTTATTATAATTCCTTGCTACACTGGCTACAGGTATGGCCATAAGATTTTCTCTGAATAATGAAATGTGAGCAAAGGGAAAGTGTGTTATTATCAAGGAAAAACTTTAAGAGTGAGTACATGGGTAATAATGATTATTTCCTGTGGGTCATGAGATGGTCAATACAGTTGGAGATGCTGGTTCAGTTGCTTGGACTTTGCCTAGGAAAGTGTGTGGAGTAGAGTCAGAGTTGACCCATGTTGCTCATGTAATGTGGCCAAGAAAGAGTCATGTGCTGTAATGAGCCTCTGAATTTGAGGACATATGTGACTGCAGCATAACCTAGATTCTTCTCAGTGATATTAACAAGTAGTTACTTTAGGAACTTTTAATTGCATTTCAATCTCTTTGGCCCATAGGTGGTGCTCACTTCCTCTTGAAGTGAATACATATATATATATATATATATATATATATATATATATATATATATAGGAAATACATATTGAATGCCGGAAATCCAAGTTAGGAAAATAGTGTTGGTCCTTAAATAACTCATTATCTCATTGCAACCAGATATATCTCCAGATATAAAAGCATGTGATAAATTAGTAACAGAGGCATGAGGAAATTATATAAGTAATTAAAATGAAGGTGCCTGAATCAGTCTTGGGAGATATAGGGGGAAAGCCTTTGGCTTCTCTGTCCACCCATTTACCAGCAGCCCTCCCCACTTTGTCTCTTCTTCTTCAAGCAAGAGTCACTGACAAGATAATTGGTGTGTTACTTTCCCTGGATTCTGTGACAGATTTTCACAAGCTTTGTAGTTATATTTTAGTTCCATATAATTAGAAGTCCAACACAGATTTCAGTGACTAAAATCAAGGTGTTGGTAGGGTTGTATTCATTTCTGTACATTCTAGAGGAGAATTTGACTTCTTGTCTTTTCCAGTATCTAGAGGCTGCCCATAGTCTTTCCTCCATCCTCAGAGCCCAGAACTCCAAGTCAAGACCCTCTCATATTGCATCACTTTGACGTTTTCTTTTACATTCTTTTTTTCACTTTCTAGAAACCCTTGTGATTACATTGGGGCCACATAGATTATTCAGTATAATTTTCCAATGTTAAGGTCAGCTGATCAAGAACCAAAAACCTACCTTCAGTCAATTCCTTTTTGCCATGTAAGGTAACATATTTAAAGGTTCCTATGACTGAGACTTGGATATCGTAGGGAAGAAGGCTATTTTTCCGCCTGGAAGATGGTGAAAGACAGGGAAGCCTGACATGCTACAGTCCATGGGGTTGCAGAATCAGACACGACTGAGTGACTGAACAACCACAACATCACTTATAACCAACTGAGCCAACAGGGAAGGGGATCGCAATCCACTCCAATATTCTTGCCTGGAGAATCCCCATGGACAGGGGAGCCTGGCTGGCTATAGTCCACTGTGTCTTATAGAGTTGAACATGACTGAAGAGACTTAGCACACACACATAACTAACTGAAATTCCACCTCAAATCTGAATCAGGCCTTTCTGATAAACATCCAATTGAAAAACATAAGTTAGGCTTTAGTATTGCTTTGTGATTCTGATTTCTCTCCCATGGTCTAAATCATGGGACTTGCTTGGGCCTATATCCCTACAGAGAAATTTAATAGAGGATTGCAAAGCAGAGGCTTTGACTAGATGGACCTTTGTTGACAAAGTAACATCTCTGCTTTTTAATATGCTGTCTAGATTGGTGATAACTCTTCCCAAGGAGTAAGCATCTTTTAATTTCATGGCTCCAATCACCATCTGCAGTGATTTTGGAGCCCAAGAAAATAAAGTCTTCATTGTTTCCCCGTCCATTTGCCATGAAGTGATGGGACCAGATGCCATGATTAGTTTTCTAGATGCTATCTTAGTTTTCTGAATGTTAATTTTGAAGTCAGTTTTTTCACTCTCCTCTTTTACCTTCATCAAGAGACTCTTTAGTTCCTCTTCACTTCTGCCATAAGGATGTTGTCATCTGCATATATGAGATTATTGACATTTCTCCTGGCAACCTTGATTCCAGCTTGTTCTTCATCCAGCCCCATCTTCCATAAGGTTCTCTGCATATAGGTTAAATAACAATGTCCCATTCTTCTATTGTTTCCCAAAAATTGATTCATTGGGAACCCTAGGACACTGGAACCCTGGAAGAAGATTTATACCAGGAAAAACCAAATCCTGTATTTGCTTCATTGCCCAACCTGCCCCCCCACCTCCCCCACCTCCCCCGCCCCAGGATGAATCCACATAGAAGAAGTTAGCTAAATTGAGTTCTGGGGCCAGGTGGGTGGGAACCCATTCCCAAACTTCTAGCTAGGGCCTGAATGGGTATCATGATAGAGATTCAGTGGTTTTATAACCTCAAGTAGAACTAAAGTGAGGCCACATTAGTCAGCAGAAAACGTCTCTGAAAATTAGGACCACACTAGTTATAGGCAGTGTGTTTAATCTATACTTATGATTGGAGTGTGAATAAATGTGTAATTCTGATACATTATATAGGTTTTCAAATACTGGCTCTCTGAAACTTCACCAATATTACTTGTTGATAAGACAAATTTAAGTTTACTGCTTATCACTGTAAGAGAATATAATTTTGCCATAATCTTAGCATTGTCTCAGAAAGAAAGTTTAAGTCAGAATATTTACTGAGATTTTAGTATCAGTTTAAGCTAGTTCTTTCAACGCAAGACCTTGGTTAGGGTTAGAAAAGTGTGATATAAATGTACAATATATGTGAATAGAGGGAAGCAAAAATTTAGAGGCAATAGAATCAAATTGTCTTTGTCATAAACTTTAATTTGATGCTTTCTTTAGAAGATTTGAAGAGTATTTTAGGAAGTTTTTGGAATGACTAGTAAAGATGTTTTAGCTCTAAATTTCTGGTAGAAGCCTTTCCTGGTTTGGTCAATGGTAAAGAATCCACCTAACAATTCAGGAGACAAAATTTCAATCCCTGATCAGGAAGATCCCACGTGCCACGTAACGACAAAGTCCATGCACAACATCTTTTGAGCCTGTGCTCTCGAGGTCAGGAGCCACAACTACTGAGCCCATTGCCACAACTACTGAGGCCTTTGCACCCTAAAACCCATGCTCCACGACAAGATAACCCACCACAATACAAAGCCCAAACATCACAAATAGAGAATAGCCCCCACTCTCCACAAATAGAGAAAGCCCAAGCAAAGCAATGAAGACCCATCACAATCAAAATAAATAAACAAATAAAAATAAATTTCAGGTCTCCCAAGAAACTGAAGTAAAGCTGATGAAAACGGAAATGGGAAATTTATATTTAACAATAAGATATGTGGACAATCATGGTTATCATGATAAGCAAAGAGATGTATCAGAACAACAAATTTCAGCATGTTTGGAGTCAGCAAGTCAATAATTGAATCAGGAAAACATCTCAGCATTACTCAGGATCCAAGATTTCCACTGACTTCCATGTCATGAAAGTCTTTCATGTTTCATTCAATAACTAATTCCTTGAGTTGTATCCTAGATATAAGGAAACACTGTAGATCTAGGATAAGGAAATGGCAACCCATTCCAGTACTCTTGCCTGGAGAATCCCAGGGACAGAGGAGCCTAGTGGGCTGCCGTCTATGGGTCGCACAGAGTTGGAAACGACTGAAGCGACTTAGCAGCAGCAGTAGATCTAGGATATTAAATGAGGATGGAAACATTGAAGTGATATGAATCTGTGACATATCAAAGTAAAATATTCTCTAACTTGGTTAAAGAGAAGACTCTCAAGTGTCTGTAAAGAAGCGGCTACAAGAAATAGAGTTGTATCTTTCTTTGTGGATCTTAATGGTGATGTGTCACCCTTGGTGGAGAGAGAATTTTCCAATTCACTGGGGATAATTTTGACTTTAAATATAAGAGAATAAATCTCCCATGATAAAATCAAGATTAGTAAAAAAAGTCTAGACCACTGCTGACTTATTTAGCGCTTCAAGTACCAAAGTTAAGAACTACATCATAGTACATATTAGAGAAACACTGATGTACTATGGAAAGCTGTTCACAGGGCATTTAAGATGTAGGTGAAGGTGAAAGTCCTACCAGGAGTGTAAGGGATTCCAGATCAGATGAATGTTGAACTGGACACTCTGGGATTGTGTGCACAGCTACCTCTTTCTTCTAGGAATTGATATTTTCCCCATCTCCCTCATAATCTGTTGAGACCAACTAGACAAGCAGGGTTTCCAAAAGTGAGATGCAGTGGGAGAATGAGAAACAAGGCACAAGAGTTCAGTGAAAGACGAGGATCAGGGGACCAATACCGCTCCAAGGTGAAGGTGCTGAAACTGAATCCAGGCCTGCTTTATTATGCTCTCAGCCATGAAGGAAAGAATATGCAGGATTGGGAACATGTGTATACCCGTGCCAGATTTGTGTTGATATATGGCAAAACCAATACAATATTGTAAAGTAATTAGCCTCTAATTAAAATAAATAAATTTAATGAAAAAAAAAAAAGAAGTTAAGCTATAACTCATGTGGCCTTCAGGGCCAAAGAACAAAGTGATCATTAACCACTGAGTAACTAAGAAACAGTAATCAATAACAAATCAGTAATAAGACTAATATTTTTATCTATAGATTTTCCTCCAGATAAGTAAAACATGTGACTCTGAGATGTCAGTTGGGAAACAGTCTGGGGTCTGTTTTCTGACCCCAGGATCATACTTTGCTTTCAAGATTATGAACTATTCCCTCTGGACATGTACCAAGAGTCTTATGTCTTATAGCATCCAGTTTATAATAATTATAATTTCCTTTTTTGGCCCTTGCCAGGGCCTGCTTTTCTTTTATTATTCCTGTCTCCTACTATAATCCCCATGACTGCATTAAGAAAGATTATAATGCAAAACACTAATCATTGGCCACAATTGTATATTCCAGGAACAGGAGCGTGACCCGAGAGGATTTTAGATTTGAAATAGAGAAAATCAGGCAAATTTTCATCTATTTCCTGAAGTTACATATTAACATAATAGTACTTTTAAAGCTTGGGAAAGCAAAAGGTATTTTCTTGAAGTTAAAGGAAGAATATTGAAAAGTAGATTCCCATGAAAGGATAAAGCAACACTATATGCAGAGGAGTGGTTATCAAACTTTTTAAAACACAAATTTCTGTTCCCCACTGAAAGAATTTTTATTTTACTACATCTGTGACTGAGCTGAGAATCTGCTTTTCTAAGAACTCCTCAGGTGATGCTGATGCAGTTGGTCCAGAAACCACAGTGATCTAAAAGCACCAGTCTAGTATAAAGGAGGAAAAAAAGCAAATGTCACATGGAAAAAAAAAAATAGTCTTAGAAATAGAGCAAAAATATATTCAGTAGCAATAATCCACATTAGTATGATTCCCTTCCTTGACTGAAGTATTTAAATAGGCTCATGATATGCAATAGTCAGGAAGAGTAATTTGGAGATAAGGAGAAGGTCTCAAAGTGAAGGCTAGGGTGATTCTTAAAAAGAGGGAGGAAATGAAATCTTTTTTTCTTTTTTTGTTCCAGTTCAACTAGTAGAACTTCCTTATATCCAGCTGCCACTAATTAAATCCCTTAGATAATTGCCAAATCTATACTTGGCTTGTCACCCTGATTTAAAAGGAAATGTCAACATGCTGAATATGGCAAAAGGGACATGGTTGCCTAGGTTCCTTAATAGCAATGTATTTGACAGTTAAGGGATAACTCAACTGACAGTTTCTAATAATAACGCTCTGTGTCTCTGAGAATTTGAGGACAGGCTAAACATGACATCTATATATCATGTTATATTTTTGAAAAAAAAATAAGGATTTATAATTTAGAATCTGCTTAAAAGAAATTACAATCTCCATTCCATATCTTTAGCAATCTAGGAATTAAAAGCATCAATATCAAGGACATCGATGGGCTATAAAACAATTTCCATAAAAATAATTGGCCCTTACAGTTAAGATACATAGAATCAAATCCCAGAGATGATGCCTTCTATTAGGGAAAATTCATTTAAATAATGGGATTTGAATAATTATTTTTTGATTGGTTGAAATTTTTGCATAGTGCAAAATGTGTTACTTGCCTACACAGATGATAGAGTTCTGAAGGATGAACAGTTTTCAAGAAAGAAGGCAGTAAATTTCTTTAAAAGACTCTTCAAAGAAACCCTCGTGGAAACATCTTCTTGAACAACATGCCATTGTTCCATGAAACATTTAATCTAGAATATATTATTTCATTCATATTATATAAACCTTTGCTAGTACATATTGAGGCTTGCTTCCTTGGCTTTTACTGCACATACCATGTATACTTTAGAGACAAGGCAATACATATATTAACTTAGACACCAGGTAAGGCAATGGCATCCCACTCCAGTACTCTTGCCTGAAAAATCCCACGGACAGAGGAGCCTGGTAGGCTGCAGTCCATGGGATCGCTAGGAGTCGGACAGCACTGACCGACTTCACTTTCACTTTTCACTTTCATGCACTGGAGAAGGAAATGGCAACCCACTCCAGTGTTCTTGCCTGGAGAATCCCAGGGACAGTGGAGCCTGGTGGGCTCTGGGGTCTCTGGGGTCTCTGGGGTCGCACAGAGTCGGACATGACTAAAGCGACTTAGCAGTAGCAGCAGCAGACACAAGGTAATCCTGGTTTCTATTTTAAAGGTAAAACAAATTAATTGGAAGTAATAATGAGCCAGTCAATTAAACCAATCAAAATAAGTAACTTTAAAATAAAAATATTGGCCATTGACATATTTTGGCAGTCTATACTGTTGTTGGGTTTCCCTGATAGTTCAGTTGGTAAAGAATCCACCTGAAGTCCAGGAGACCTGTGTTTGATCCCTGGGCCAGGGAGATCCCCTGGAGAAGGGAAAGGCTACCCACTCCAGTATTTTGGCCTGGAGAATTCCATGAACTGTATAGTCCATGGGGTCACAAAGAGTCAGGCACTATTGAGTGATCTTCACTTTCAATTTCACTCTATACTGTTGACACCAACTTCTTTATTTGTTGACTGATTCTCCACTTTGAATGCAGCATGTTTTAGGAACTGGAATGAATGATATTCACCCACTAGGGAACATTTTGTGAAATAAAATTAAGAGAGGGATTCAAACAATTAACAATATAACAATAATACAACTAGGGTGCAAATATATGAAAGATATGACTTAAATATCCCTAATAGTTTGCTCATCAATCGTTTTTAAAAAATAAGTCAGAAAAAATATAGTACAGAATTTAGTTTACATTTCAGTGAAACCTGAGAAATATTTCCAGGTTCAATGCACGATACTGGATGCTTGGGGCTAGTGCACTGGGACGACCCAGAGGGATGGTATGGGGAGGGAGGAGGGAGGAGGGTTCAGGATGGGGAGCACATGTATACCTGTGATGGATTCATTTTGATATTTGGCAAAACTAATACAATTATATAAAGTTTAAAAACAAAATAAAATTTTAAAAAAAGAAATATTTAACACTCATGTGCCTTCTGTTCTAGTCAAGACATGCAGCATGCAGAACATTTTGAATGTTTGTTCATTTTTTAACACCATTGCTGCTGCTGCTAACTTGCTTTAGTCGTGTCCGACTCTGTGCGACCCCATAGACGGCAGCCAACCAGGCTCCCCTGTCCCTGGGATTCTCTAGGCAAGAACACTGGAGTAGGTTGCCATTGCCTTTTCCAGTGTATGAAAGGGAAAAGGGAAAGTGACGCGACTCTTAGCGACCCCATGGGCTGCAGCCTACCAGGCTCCTCCGTCCATGGGATTTTCCAGGCAAGAGTACTGTTAACACCATTAGTTAAGTTTAATAGATATTTTAGAAATAATAAAAATGCTACTTTGTTTTCTTTATTCATCTATTTAACCATTTCTGAAAGTGAAAATGTTAGTTACTCATTTATGTCTGACTCTTTGCAATCCCATGGACTGTCACCCACCAGGCTCCTCTGTTCATGGGATTCTCCAGGCAAGAATATGGAATGGGTTGCCATTCACTTTTCCAGGAGATCTTCCCAACCCAGGGATTGAACCCAGATCTTCTGCTTTGTATGTAGGTTCTTTTCATCTGAAGCACCAGGAAAGCCCTGTTCTTAGTCATTTGTGTAGATCCAGATTTCCATTGAGTATTCTCTTTCTGCATCAAGGAATATCTTTAACATTCCTGTAGTGAAGTATTAATTCTTTCAGGCGTTGTATTTCATCAAGAGTATTTATTGTATTCACCTTTTATTTGAAAGATATTTTTGACAGATATAAAATTCTAAGTTAACAGTTTTATCTTTCTAATATGCTAAAGATGTTGCTACACTGTCTTGTGACTTACATTTGTTTATAACAAGTTTAAAACTGTCATTATTTTTATCCTTCTATATGTAATGTGTCTTTTCTAGCCGCTTTTAAGATTGTCTCTATCATGGATTTTAATTAATTTGATGTTGATGTTTCTTAATACAGTTTTTTTCATGCTTCTTGTGTTTGAAGTCTGGTATGTTGAATGTCTTGGATTTTCAAGTTGATATCCTTCATCAGATTGGAAAAATTCGGGTCAATATTTCCCAAAGACTCCTCTCCCCACCCATTTTCTCCTTTGACATCTCCAATTACCTGTATATTAAGCCACTTGAAGCTGCTCCATATTTCACTGATATCCTGTCAATTTATTGTTTTTTCCTATGTGTTTTATTTTGAATAGTTTCAATTGCTATCACTACAAACTTGCTAATCAGTATTCAACTCTTTTGTTAATCCATGCAGGATCTTTTTCATCTGAGTTTTATCTTTTTCATTTCTAGACCTTCAATTTGTGTCTTTTTTATTTTTCATTTCTCTCTTCAATAAGCTCATGATTTTCTCTACATTCTGAAATATGTGGAATATATTTACACCAACTGCTGTACTTGTCTACTAATTCTAACAACTGTGTTACTTCTGGGTCTGTATCTTTCTGTTTTTGTCTTTTTTTTCATTATTATTTATCATGAATTATATTTCCCTGCTTTTTGTATGCCTAAAAACTTTTTTATGGTGTGACATATATTTTAAAATTTATCTTGCATTATGTTAGATATTTGTATATTTCTATAAATAATCCTGAGCTTTGTTTTGAGACACAGTTAAGTCACTAGAAATGTTTTGATATTTTTAGTTCTCACTTTTAAGCTATTTTCAGAATAAGCAGAGCAGCTGTTAGTCTTTGGCTCATTTCTCCACACTTTTGAAGCAAAATCTTACCAAATATTCTATCAACTCTTCAGTTTATTTTAAGATTTTTACATTTTGGCAGGTAGGAATGCAAACTATTTGTAGGTCCATTTAAGCTCTGACAGTTTTTCTGATTGGTCTTTTATTTTGATGGGTTTTTCTCCAGCCTTGGCTGATTTTTTTTTTTTTTCCCCACATACATGCATAATTTACTTGAACTGATCAGTACTCAGCTTCAGACTTGCAGGCACCTTTATACAATTCTTCAGATTTTTCTGCACAGTTCTTTCCTGAACTGCACTCTGCCTGAAATTTCGAATTGCCTTCCCAAATTCTTGATTCTGTTTCCTCAGTATAAGGCTGAATATGGAATATGAACTTTACACATACAATGTGGTAATAATTTGGGACATTTATAAGGATATTTTGTTTGTTGCTTTTCTCAAGTGACCTCTTCAGTGCTACCTTTTGGCCAATGTCTGAAAACTGCTGTCTCATATATTTTGTCAGGTTCACTGATAAGGCAGGTGTTCAAATTTGGTCAATTTTACTCCACCTTGGTCAGAAGTTAATGTTCCAATAGATCAATATAGAAAGTAAACCACAAAACAACAAAATAAATAGCAACCCACAGTATTTTATACATCATCAATGGAAAACTTAAGTTGGAACATTATCAAATTCCTTTGTATGTGTTTTCTCTATAGTTGAGATAAAATTCTACAATTTTATCTGTGCTTCTACCTGTTACATAGGCAGTTCCCACAAAGAAACCTAATTGTCACTAATCTCTGGATGATCAATTTTACATAAAATATATTGATGTTGGAAACAATAATAACGGTCTAAAAATACTATTTTGTATCTTAATTTGCCACTGAAATAGAATCAAAAGAATGAAAAATTCAATGCTCTATGTAAAACTCATTGAGGAAATAAACTTCAGTTTGAAATGAAAGAGGATATGTTCACTGGACCTAAAACAATGATATTATTTAGTAATGAATTTAAAAACAGTCATAAATATAAAAATCTATTTAAAGAGAAATTATATTTGAAAATTCAATATTTCTGTAATTATTTTATTTAGTAAATGACTACTTTAATTCCTATCAGAAAAATAATTTGCTTGAAAACTTCAAAGCAGCTAGATGGAGAACTCTCTGACCCTGTAGTTCATAAGAGAATAGCATATACTTTATATATGTATTATTCTGAAACTCTGATTCTATGCAGATTTCAAAGTTTTAAAATGAAATAAATGAATCTGTTCTGAAAGAGTAAGACAAAAGCATTCGTTTGATGTTAAATTAAAAAAGAGAGAGTACAATATACTTCCCTAATCTATATTTTGGCATTGCCATGTTTAATTTGTAAAACCAATTAACTGTTTTGAGACTATTCCCTTATTTTATTTATTTATTTTAATACTGACAATTTAAAAATCACTAACCTAGAATATCTTTGGTGTTAAAAGTTAACTGGCTTCCAAAGTCGTATACCCACGGGAGGTTAAAAATATGGTCTGAATGGTTTTATAATTTGCTCACAGTTCAGTTCAGTCGCTCAGTTGTGTCCGACTCTTTGCAACCCCATGAATCACAGCACACCAGGCCTCCCTGTCCATCACCAACCCTCGGAGTTCACTCAAAGTCATGTCCATCGAGTCAGTGATGCCATCCAGCCATCTCATCCTCTGTTGTCCCCTTCTCCACCTGCCCACAATCCCTTCCAGCATCAGAGTCTTTTCCAATGAGTCAACTCTTCACATGAGGTGGCCAAAGTATTGGAGTTTCAGCTTTAGCATCTGTACTTCCAATGAACACCCAGGACTCATCTTTAAGATGGACTGGTTGGATCTCCTTGCAGTCCAAGGGACTCTCAAGAGTCTTCTCCAACACCACAGTTCAAAAGCATCAATTCTGTGGTGCTCAGCTTTCTTCACACTGCAACTCTCACATCTGTACATGACCACAGGAAAAACCATAGCCTTGAGTAGACAGACATTTGTTGGCAAAGAAATGTCTGTTTTTTAATATGCTATCTAGGTTGGTCATAACTTTCCTTCAAAGGAGTAAGCATCTTTTAATTTCATGGCTGTAATCACCATCTGCAGTGATATTGGAGCCCAAAAAAATAAAGTCTGACACTGTTTCCATCGTTTCCCCATCTATTTGCCATGAAGTGATGGGACCAGAAGCCATGGTCTTAGTTTTCTGAATGTTGAGCTTTCAGCCAACTTTTCCACTCTCCACTTTCACTTTCATCAAGAGGTTTTTGAGTTCCTCTTCACTTTCTGTCATAACGGTGGTGTCATCTGCATATCTGAGGTGACTGATATTTCTTCTGGCAATCTTGATTCCAGCTTGTGCTTCTTCCAGCCCAGGGTTTCTCATAATGTACTCTGCATATAAGTTAAATAAGCAGGGTGACAATATACAGCCTTGACGTACTCCTTTTCCTATTTGGAACCAGTCTGTTGTTCCATGTCCAGTTCTAACTGTTGCTTCCTGACCTGCATACACATTTCTCAAGAGGCAGGTCATGTGGTCTAGTATTCCCATCTCTTTCAGAATTTTCCACAGTTTATTGTGATCCACACAGTCAAAGGCTTTAGCATAGTCAATAAAGCAGAAATAGATGTTTTTCTGGAACTCTTTTTCTTTTTCGATGATCCAGCAGATGTTGGCAATTTGATTTCTGATTCCTCTACCTTTTCTAAAACCAGCTTGAACATCTGGAAATTCACGGTTCACGTATTGCTGAAGCCTGGCTTGGAGAATTTTGAGCATTACTTTACTAGCATGTGAGATGAGTACAATTGTGCAATAGTTTGAGAATTCTTTGGTATTGTCTTTCTTTGGGATTGGAATGAAAACTGACCTTTTCCAGTCCTGTCGCCACTGCTGAGTTTTCCAAATTTGCTGGCATATTGAGTGCAGCACTTTCACGGCATCATCTTTAAGGATTTGAAATAGCTCAACTGGAATTCCATCACCTCCACTAGCTTTGTTCATAGTGATGCTTTCTTCTTCATCTTCTTTTCTTTTTTTTTGGTAGTGATGCTTTCTAAGGCCCACTAGACTTCACATTCCACAATGTCTGGCTCTAGGTGAGTTATTACACCATTGTAATTATCTTGGTCATGAAGATCTTTTTTGTACAGTTCTGTGTATTCTTGCCACCTCTTCTTAATATCTTCTGCTTCTGTTAGGTCCATACTATTTCTGTCCTCTATTGATCCCATCTTTTCATGAAATATTCCCTTGGTATCTCTAGTTTTCTTGAAGAGATCTCGAGTCTTTCTCATTCTGTTGTTTTCCTCTGTTTCTTTGCATTGATCACTAAGGAAGGCTTTCTTATCTCTCCTTGCTATTCTTTGGAACTCTGCGCTCAGATGCTTATATCTTTCCTTTCTCCTTTGCTTTTTGCTTCTCTTCTTTTCACAGCTATTTGTAAGCACCCCACCCCCGCCACCGCAGACAGCCATTTTGCTTTTTTGCATTTCTTTTCCATGGGGATGGTCTTGATCCCTGTCTCCTGTACAACGTCACGAACCTCATTTCATAGTTCATCAGGCACTCTGTCTATCAGATCTAGTCCCTTAAATCTGTTTCTCACTTCCACTGTATAATCATAAGGGAATTGATTTAGGTCATACCTGAATGGTCTAGTGATTTTCTCCATTTTCTTCAATTTAAGTCTGAATTTGGCAATAAAAAGTTCATGATCTGAGCCACAGTCAGCTCCCAGTCTTGTTTTTGCTGACTGTATAAAGTTTCTCCATCTTTGGCTGCAAAGAATATAATCAATCTGATTTCAGTGTTGGCCATCTGGTGATGTCCTTGTGTAGAATCTTCTCTTGTGTTGTTGGAAGACGGTGTTTGCTATGACCAGTGTGTTCTCTTGGCAAAACTCTATTAGCGTTTGCCCTGCTTCATTCTGTATTCCAAGGGCAAATTTGCCTGTTACCCCAGGTGTTTCTTGACTTCTTTCTGTTGCATTCCAGTTCCCTATAATGAAAAGGATGTCTTTTTTGGGTGTTAGTTCTAAAAGGTTTTGTAGATCTTCATAGAACTGTTCAACTTATCTTCTTCAGCATTACTGGTTGGGACATAGGCTTGGATTACTGTGATATTGAATGGTTTGCCTTGGAAACAAACAGAGATCATTCTGTTGTTTTTGTGAGTGCATCCAAGTATGGTATTTCAGAATCTCTTGTTGGCCATGATAGCTACTCCATTTCTTCTAAGGGATTCCTGCCCGCAGTAATAGATATAATGGTCATTTGAGTTAAATTCACCCATTCCAGTCCATTTTAGTTTGCTGCTGCCTAGAATGTTGACGTTCACTCTTGCCATCTCTTGTTTGACTGTTTCCAATTTGCCTTGATTCATGGACCTAACATTCCAGGTTCTTACGCAATATTGCTCTTTATAGCATTGGACCTTGCTTCTATCACCAGTCATATCCACAGCTGGGCATTGTTTTTGCCTTGGCTCCATCCCTTCATTCTTTCTGAAGTTATTTCTCCACTGATTTCCAGTAGCATACTGGGCACCTACCAACCCGGGGAGTTCCTTTTTCAGTATCCTCTCATGTTGCCTTTACATACTGTTCATGGGGTTCTCAAAGCAAGAATACTGAAGTGGTTTGCCATTCCTTTCTCCAGTGGACCACATTTGTCAGACCTCTTTACCATGTTTGCCCGTCTTGGGTGGCCTCACATGGCATTGCTTAGTTTCATTTAGTTAGACAAGGCTGTGGTCTGTGTGATCAGATTGACTAGTTTTCTGTGATTATGGTTTCCGTGTGTCTGCCATCTGATGCCCTCTAGCAACACCTACCTTCTCACTTGGGTTTCTCTTACCTTGGACATGGCTTATCTCTTCATTGCTGCTCCAGCAAAGTGCAGCTGCTACCCCTTACCTTGGATAAGGGGTATCTCCTCACGGCACTACTATCCTTTTTCTTTCTATGTCACTTCTCTCACCACCTTCTCCCCTCCTCACACACAACTATTTCTCAGGGTGCCTTGGTGCATCTCATATGTACTCACATACACAGTTTCCTCTTTCCTAGGATGGTTTCTACTATTTCTTCTTCTCATCTCCTCCCTATAATAATTCTACTAATAATTCTGGAGCCTATGTAAACTTTGTAGAGATATTGACAAAGCCAGTTACATTCTGGAAGAAGTCATCAATGCCATCTTGTGCTAACACCTGCCTAAGAGAATACTTTCTTTCATTCACTTCACTATTCCCACTGTTTTTGTCCATGTTCAAACTTACAGATATCCTCTGCACTCTTAACTGTCTGTAATAACAACCCAAAACAGAAAAATATCTTTAAATTCCTATCTTTCAAAATAATTTAAAATTCATTTACAGGGTCAGTTCTCGCTTCAAGTAACTTGCAGACATTTTCGTTTTAATCAGCTCCTCAGCCATTATCAAACAGTCAAGTTTAACTAAATATGAAAATTAATTTTATAAATGATGATAAGTCTTTAAATCTCAGAGGACTGTTGCTTCTTTTATAAATCATATTTAGGTTTTGGAAAGCTTGGATTATAACAATAATTTTCTCTATCAATCATATGCAAGTTTTTTCTCAGTACTCCAACAATATAAATTCTAGTTAGAAGATGCTGAACTGAAGACATTTCACCTTGAAAATTTAAAGGAAAAAAAAAAAAAAACTTTAAAGCAATTAGTTTCCTTAATATGTGACCGGAATGATTTGTTGTTGTTTTTCAGTTACTAAGTCATATCTGACTCTTTGCTATCCCATGGACTGCAGTACACCAGGGTTCTCTCTCCTTCACTATCTTTCGGAGTTTGCTCCAACTCATGTCCATTGTGTCTATGATGCCATCCAACCATCTCATTCTCTGTTATCTCTTTCTCTTCCTGCCCTCACTCACTTCCAACATGGGGGTCTTTTCCAGTGAGTCAGCTCTTTGTATCAGGTGACCAAAATATGGGAGGTTCAGCTTCAGCATCAGTCCTTCCAATGAATATTCAGTGTTGATTTCCTTTAGGATTGATTGGTTTGATCTCATTGTTTCAAGAGTCTTCTCCAACACCATGATTCAAAGCATCAATTTTTTGATGCTTAACCTACTTTATGGTCCAATTCTCGCATGCATACATGACTACTGACAAAAACATAGCTTTGATTAGATGGACCTTTGTCAGAAAAGTGATGTCTCTTTTGTTAATACACTGTGTACATTTGCCATTGCTTTTCTTCCAAGAAGCAAGCATCTTTTTATCTTCCCAATCAAATTGATTTTCTATACTTTCTAGAGTACCTAACTTTCCTTAGTTCTTATAGTTCCATTATTTGACTGAGTTAGAATGTTATATGATTTGTAGTACATTATATTTGATTTTGGCTGACAGTGATATAATTAAAAGAAACACAGTACTACTAAAATGAATTATACGACAAAATCAGGATTCTCATCGATAATTTACTTCTAGATCCATATAACAGAAACTATCTAAATTAGCTAAGGAAGTAGAAAAAAGAAATAAAAAGGGAAAGAAGGAAGGGAAGGAGTGAAGAAAGAAGGCTA
This sequence comes from Bos taurus, assembly GCF_002263795.3. Lineage (NCBI taxonomy): Eukaryota > Metazoa > Chordata > Mammalia > Artiodactyla > Bovidae > Bos > Bos taurus. Next base: position 53,065,632 of record NC_037338.1, on the reverse strand, counting down.
GATGGAAGAAAAGAAGTGAGAGCAGAGAGAGAATATGGATGGGAAAACATTCAAGACCTGGCCATTTCTTTGAACTTCTAGTGTTTCCTTTCACCTCGACTTTAGTCTGCTCCATCAGAAAATAGTTTTCTAGTACTTCACTATCCACATTACTTAACTATACCCAAACTTATGAATTTTAACTATTCTTCATATTAACCAACATAGAAATGATAATTATTCTCTGAATCCTAGTTTATAATTTTAGAAGCAAATCTGGATCCCATGTCTTCCCCTGGACCGAGTAAATGGACAGAGATGAAGAAATAGTAGAAATCCAGTTTGTAAACCAAAAGAACAAGAAACCCTAAGAAAAGAAACCAAAAATCCAGAAAAAAAATTTGTGATAAGCTGGGTAGAACTACCAAAATCTATCTGACACAAGAATTCAATGAGGGTCTCACAAGTCAACTTGTAGAAGTTACACAAAATAGTCATGCAGAATATTGATAGAGAAATAAAAACATAACCAAAACTTACACTAGTTTCTGCACCCCACTCCAGTACTCTTGCCTGGAAAATCCCATGGACGGAGGAACCTAGTAGGCTGCAGCCCATGGGGTCGCTAAGAGTCGGACACGACTGAGTGACTTCACTTTCACTTTTCACTTTCATGCATTGGGGAAGGAAATGGCAACCCACTCCAGTGTTCTTGCCTGGAGAATCCCAGGGACAGGGGAGCCTGGTGGGCTGCCATCTATGGGGTTGCACAGAGTCAGACACGACTCAAGCGACTTAGCAGCAGCAGCAGCAGTCTCACTATACACCAGTGTGAGCCTTCTCAGCAACATGATTTCTTAACTATTTAATTATTTCTTGCTTTAATATTTTTATTTCCCTTATATCACTCCATACTCTCCTATGTAAATTCTCCTTGTCATTTGATAGTAATCTAAAGCTACTAATTTTCCATTAGGCCTTCCACAAGTTAAAATTCTCACTGCACTTGATTAATAATATATTGTGATATAGTTTATTTTTCTTCTGTAATAGTCTTGTTTTTCAATTTTCTTTAAAGAAGAAGTTAGATTTTATATTTTATTTTGCTATTTACTAAAAATATTCAAGTAAAATGGACACTCTTTATGTAATTAGTTTGTCCCTAATTCAGACAAATTAATTCAATGTGTATTTGTTAAACCTCCCAATATGTAACAATATATAATAAATTTCATGACAACCAGATATAAAAAAGATATTAGAAAGTTTTTTCTACGCTTGGTTTTTTTTACTCTTTCTACATTAGCTATCTAAGTGCATCTTAGTATTACAAGGCAACCTAAAGTTGCCTTGTAACTTTTCCAAAGCCAATTTCCTTATAAGTTACATTGCAACAATTTGATATAGTCAAAATTGTAAAGGAAAGAGTGAATTTCATATCCTACTTTGATATTATTCTCTTTATCCAAGTCAAGCATCAAAGTTTGAGTTAGGCACAATTATTTCTTTTTCTCTTTCTACAAAGTTCAAATATAAAGTAATTTCTAATTTTAGTTAATAATATATGCATACACATATTTCAAGATTTTTAAAAAATTAATTCAATTTTAAGCCAATAAATGAAGCTGAAGATTTAATATTAAACCTTCATGTAAAACTTTAATACTGGAGTGAGTAGCTGTTCCCTTCTCCAGGTGTTCTTCCAAACCCAGGAATCAAACGCGGGTATCCCACAATGCAGGCAGATTCTTTACCATCTGAGCCACTGGGGAAGTTCAAGAATCCCAGAGTGCGTAGCCTATTCCTTCTCCAGGGGATTTTCCTGACCCAGGAACTGAACCAGGGTCTCCTGCATTGCAGGTGGATTCTTTACCAGCTGAGCTATCAGGGGAATCCAATACTAAACCTTAGAAGCTCCAACTTATAAGTTATGGGAGAAAATATGTTGATAATTTTTGCCAAATGTTGGTCTACATAAAGAAAAGGAGTCAACTTTTTTTTTTTTTAATATATATACTCTAAGTCAAGCCTTTTAAACAGAAGGGTGAACCAAGGCTCATGAATGCCCTAAGTTTTTCTCCTTCTCCATCTTTTTCTCAGTTCTTGGGCTATTTGAAAATTCTTCTAGGTGGTGCTTGTGGGGAAAAAATCTTGCTTTCCAATGCAAGAGATGCAGGTTTGATCCTTGGGTCAAGAAGATTTCTGGAAGGAGAAAATGGCAAACCACTCCAGTATTCTTGCCTGAAAAATTCTGTGAACAGAGGGGCCTAGTGGGTTGTAATCCATGGGGTCACATAGAGTCAAACACCACTGAGCTACTGAGCACTATTTTTATGTTATAAATCAGGAAATAAGGTTCATTGGTACCCTCAGAACTCTGCTCCTACTCCTGATTTCTTCATTTGTCAAGGGCTCAGTGATGTTCTTATGGGCTTCAAATATAAGATCACTGATATTTATAACATGAAAAGTCTGTATAACTCTGTAGAGTTATCACATGAGTTAGTGTTAGGGAGAGTTATTTCCATGTCAAGTGGCCTACTTGAAATTGCTATGGACTGAATTGTACCCTACTCTCAATTCATATGTTGACATCTTAACTTCCAAGTGACTGTATTTGGATTTAGGACTTATAGGCAGTGAATAAGATTAGATGATGTAATAAGGATAGGGATGGGATCCTATGGGACTGGATTGGGGGAAATTCTCTCTCTTTGCCATATAATAACAAGCAAGCAGGTAGCCATCTGCAAGCTGGGGAGAGATCTCTCACCAGAACTGTGCCATGCTCTCAGACTTTCAGCCTCCAGAACTGATACAAAATATGGTCTATTATTTAAGCTACCCAGACTATTATAGTTTGTTATAGTAGCCCAAGCTGACCAATACAACTGACAATAATAATTTGAAACTTGGATGTACTTTAATAAATCTTAATAATTTAAATGCCATGTAGGTGTGTGTTTTATGCAGGTTAGCATAAGCACAATATATGTTTTTGTGAAAAAATATGAAAGTAGGAAAAGAATGAAATAACAATGTACAAAAAATATTTATAATGTTAAAGGAAAATGATATTCCATCGTGCTGCCTGAGATATTGCTGCAAATTTGTACTAATTGAATATGTCCATGGGATATTTTTGCAACAACTACAAAAGAAAGAATGAGGTCTAACATAAGATTATGTTGTCCCTGGTAAAAGTTAGATATTCCACTGATAGGCCTAAACATTGTCAAAGAACTTGCAAGATTTACTGAAAATAGTTCCAAAGATCATAGTTAGAAACCCCATGGCTAGACCTGAACTGGTTCAACTTTCAGCCCACAAATAGCATTACCTTCTTTGAAACCTGTACTCCTTCCCAATTTTTTTAAGCCAGTACTGTATGATTATTGTTAAAACAAATAAAAGTGAAAGGGATCATCTTATATATATCAAGAAGTGTCTGTTAACACTTTTAATTACCAGAAGGTCAAAGGAGTTAGTGACAGACAGGGAAGCTGGCGTGCTGCAGTCCATGGGGTCACAAAGAGTCAGACATAAGTGAGGACTGAACTGAACTGAACTGAACTGAGAGAAAGGGAGGCCTGGCATGCTGCAGTCCATGGGGTTGCAAAGAGTTGGATATGACTTAGCCACTGAACAACAACAATAGAAGATTTGGAAAAATTACCAAATTCTGGGACCCACCTCAGATTTAACAGGCAATTTTTAAAAGGTTTCCAGTTATTCCTAATATGTGATTGATTCAAGAACCACTGTATAACAAACTTCAAGTTCCTGATTTAGAATAGCATAAGAGTGTTAAAAATGTAGAATATCAGGTCTAACCTAAGACTCAATGATTTAGAATATGCCTATTAAAACTTTAGAGCAAATAAAAACTAAGGCATAATGGAATATAAAATGCTGCAGAAGCAAGCAGGTGTATTTCAAACCCCTACTAACCTAAGTGGGGAAAAGTGGAAGCAGTGACAAACTTTATTTTCTTGGGCTCCAAAATCATTGCACTCAGTGACTGCAGCTATCATATTAAAAGGCTCTTGCTTTTGGAGGAAAAGCTATGATGAATTTAGACAACGTATTAAAAAGCATAGACCTTAGTTTGATGACAAAGGTCCAGATGTCAAATCTATATTTTTTCCAGTAGTCATGTACTAACATGAGAGTTGGACCATAAAGAAGGTTGAGGGCTGAAAAATTGATGCTTTCAAATTGTGGTGCTGGAGAAGACTCGTGTGGGTACCCTGGACTGTAAGGGAATCAAGCCATTCAATCCTAAAAGAAATCAACCCTGAATATTCATTGGAAGAACAAATGCTGAAGCTGAAGCTCCAATACTTTGGCCACCTGATGTGAAGCGCCAACTCATTGTAAAAGACCCTGATGTTAGGAAAGATGGAAGGCAAAGGAAGAGGGCAGCAGAGGATGAGATGGTTAAGGAATATCACCAATTCAAAGGACAGAATTTAAGCAAACTTGGGGAGATAGTGGAGGACAGAGAAACCTTGTGAGTTGCAGTCCAGGATATCACAAAGAATTAGACAAGACTTAGCAACTGAAAAGCAACAACAACAAGATTTCTTAGAACTTAGTAGATTTCTCACCCCATGGCACTGGCCATACCAATTAACCTATCAGTGCCATTAAGGAAAAAATAGATTGAAGAAGCAGATATTGATTTCTGAGAAATCAGACATCAAAACGTATTGATCAAGAAGGACAAGATTGGCCAATTAAAAATATATATATATCAAGAATGGTATGAAATAAAATATAAGTTTCTCTCTGTATCAATTTACAACCAGATGCTTGAAGACAAGACTGTTAAAACAGTAATAAGCCCTCTGAAGATTTATTTTATATCTCTTTGCACTCCTTATCTGTGAGCAAAAGGGGAAATTTTCTTTTTATAAAATGCCAGAGGGTCCAATATTGTTTCCAGTGAAGGGAAACATGAAGACTTACATCAAATGCTTATTAAAACACAACACCAGTAAGGACAACATACGAGAAACTTCACCTGTAAATCTGCACTAATTTCCTAATTCCAGAACACAGCCTATGCAGAGGACAATTTAAAAGTGAATGGCAGGTTTCATCATCAAGTCTCACTTATTACTGTAAAATGTTCCCACTTTCGTGGTCCTACTTTCTCCTAAATTATGTGATAAAACTCAGCTAAGAAAGTTAAGGTGAAATCCTTTAATACGCTATAGGAGCACTTGCATTTAAAAATATTAGATGTAAGGAGGCCTCTGTTTAAAGCCAAAGAATGAATTATGTGTGATATAGTTAACTCTGGCCAGGAAATCAGATAGATATATGGCAGATACAAAAGTCTTTTCTAATGCCATTCTTTTCAAACCACAAAAGAAACTGAATAATTTGTGTATATATAATATTGACCGTGCTTCCTGAAGGATTTCTGTACTCTGAATTTGAAACATAAATTATATTTTATGTTATGTTATATTTCACTTTCATGGTCAACGATGAGGTGATCTTTAAAGTTCCCTTTTGGCAGCATAGAGAAGATATTAAATAATGGTAAAGAGATTGGAGTCCCACCTCCTCTTATCCACTAATTTCCTATGTGGCACCAGACAAGTGGTTTAATAGATCCCAAATCTAAGTTTACTCATCTGCATATGAAGACTCTGGGCCTAATGACCTGTAATTACATTTTATATTCACTTTCCAACTTTTACTATCCATAATACTAAATCAACAATGTCACAAGAGCTCTTGCATCATTTTTATCTCCAAATATTATATGGTAAATGAATTTCAGTGTAATATGAAGATAGGGAGTGGGTAGCTTTGATATTTCTCTTTCTCCACAAGTGTGTTTAACAGAGTTGGGGTTATTTGCAGCTTTTACAAAATGTGAATGTGTTCGGTCATGGACAAAAATAATTCAGTTTTCATGTGTCACAATCTGTGAACACACTAGGCAATGATCAAATCAGTAATAAAAATACAATTGTGAGCATTTAGAAATGTTAACTAAAAAATCTCCTTATGACTAATGGGTCATACAAACTATAATTGAAATTTACTTACAAATTATAATATTATTAATTGAAATGTTAAATCTTATAGAAGTCATATTTAGAGGCATATAAACTGAAACATTTACTAAAAATGAAATAAATTGCAGTTTTAATGCAATTTTTAAAACTTTATTTTTTTCAGAGCATTTTTAGTCTCCACTGAGAACAATATTGATAGGAAGACATATTTTTGATATATTGCCTGCTCCCACACACATTTTGTTGTTTTTCATTCACTCAATCATGTCCACCTCTTTGCAACCCTATGGACTGCATCACACCAGGCCTCCCTGTCCTTCACCATCTCCTGGAACTTGCTCAAATTCACATCCATTGAGTTGGTAATGCCATCCAACCATCTCATCCTCTGTTGTCTCATCCACACATGCTTAGCCTCCTCCCTTATCAACATCCCAAAGAGAGTGGTATATTTGTAATATTTGATTGATTTGCCCTGCCACATCATGCTCACTGTAAGCCCAAAATTTACGTTAAGAGTTTGGTCTTGGAGCTGTACATGTAATGGGTTGGGACACATATATAATAACATGGATCCACAATTATAGTACCATACAGTATTTTCACTGTCCTTAAAATCCTCTGTGCTCTGCCTGTTTATCTCTGCCCCTCAACCTCTGGCAACCAATGATATTTCTGTCTCCATAGAAATGTTTTTCTGGTGTCACATGTTTGGAATCAAATGGTATGTAGCTTTCTCAGAGTTGATTCCAACCTAATGCCTTTGAAAAGGAGAACACAAATATAAATAAAGATGTACACTAATTTGAAAATATGAAGGGAAATACAGCAGTTACAGTTGACTAGGATAGAAAAAAGTGTGAACATTGCTGGTGGGAGTACAAACTAGGGGAGTCATTATGGAAAACAGCATGGAGATTATTCAAAAAATTTAAAATAGAACTACTATGTTGTTGTTGTTGTTTAGTCACCCAACCGTGTCTGACTCTTTGGGACCCCATGGATTGTAGCACACCAGGCCTCCCTGTCCCTCACCATCTCCTGGAGTTTGCCTAAGTTCTTATTCTTGCATTGGTGATGCCATCCAGCATCCTCATCTTCTTGAAGGAGAAGAAGAACTACAATATGAGCCAGCAATTCTACCTCTGATTTATATCCAAAAGAACTTAATGAAGGACCTTGAAGAGATAATTAGACACCATGTTTGTTGCAGCATTATTTATAAGAGAGAAGAGATGGAAGTAACCTGAATATTAAATGTCAAATTTGATATCATTCAGCCTTAAAAAATAAGAAAATCATGTCAGTTGTTACAACATAGATGAATCCTGAATATATTATACTAAACACAATGTCAGTTATGAAAAGACAAATGCTGTATGAGTCCATTCATGTGACACATCTGAAGTACTCAAAATCAGAAACAGAAAGGAGAAAGCTAAGGTCTTAGGGGAGGAGGAATTCATTTTTATGAATATAAAGTTTCAATTTTGCAAGATAATAAAGTTCTAGATTTGTTGCAAACAGTATTAGTATAATTCAGGGAATCCTTGATGATTCCATGTGTAAACAATTTGCCTGTAGTGCAGGAGAACAGGAGATGCAGGTTTGATCCCTGGGCTGGAAAGACTCTCCTGGAGGAGAAAACAGCAACCCACTCCAGTATTCTTGCCTAAAAATCCCATGGACAGAGCAGCCTGGTGGGCTAAAGGCCAAAGGGTCACAAAGAGTCAGGCACAAATGAGCAACTAAACACACACAATGTGAGTACATTTAGCATTACTGAAATGTACATTTAAAATAACAAGAAGTAAAATTAATATTATGTGTTTTTATCACAATAAAATAAATAGGATGAAAAACCAAATTGAAGACTTTGGAAAGAAACACAATTGTACCCAGACCATTTAAAAAATATATGCCACAAATCTGTCTCATGAATGATGGCTTTAGCTGAGGATTAAGACACTTCTGACTCAAAAACAATACATAAAAGATACAAAAATATCAAAAGAAATATGACAATGCACATTAGAGAAAATTTACACTGCAGGATCATTTAGGAGAAAGTCTTTAGATGCTTTATATAATTAGTCTTCTTGCATTTGTTTTTAACATATTTCTTGAAATCAGGAAAAATCAGCTCATTTATGCCATTCAAGTTTCAGAATACAAGTATACAATTGTCTGCTATTTTTCATATAATATACTCCAGGTCAAACACTCAAATGTAAAGTTGCCTGTTGTCATTGATCTGGTCGGTTTACTTACTTCATATGCCAATATTCACTTGCTGACCTTACAGACACACAACTGTCCTAATATGCTGTTAGGTGCAAGTGTGTAAGTCACTCAGTCATGACTGTCTGCTTGCCACCACATGGATTGTAGCCCTTCAGGTTCCTCTGTACTTGGTATTCTCTAGGCAAGAATACTGGAGTGGATTGCTATTTCCTTCTCCGGGAGATCTTCCTGACACAGGGATCAGACCAGGTTCTCTGGCCTTGCAGGCTGATTTTTCACTATCTGAGCCATATGTGTGGGTCTAATTTCAATACATTTATCTATGAACAACATGTTTCAAATCTATATTGGTGGTGCTAGTGGTAAAGAACCTGACTTCCAATGACTGAGATGTAAGAGACATAGATTCAAAATCTGGGTCAGAAAGATTCCTGGGAAGAGAAAATGGCAATTAGCATACCACTAAGGTACCTGATGAAAGTGAAAGAGGAAAGTGAAAAAGTTGGCTTAAAGCTCAACATTCAGAAAACTAAGATCATGGCATCTAGTCCCATCACTTCATGGGAAATAGATGGGGAAACAGGAAACAGTGTCAGACTTTATTTTTGGGGGCTCCAAAATCACTCTAGATGGTGATTACAGCCATGAAATTAAAAGACGCTTACTCCTTGGAAGGAAAGTTATGACCAACATAGACAGCATATTAAAAAGCAGAGAAATTATTTTGTCAGCAAAGGTTCATCTAGTAAAGGCGATGGTTTTTCCAGTGGTCATGTATGGATGTGAGAGTTGGACTGTGAAGAAAGCTGAGCACTGAAGAATTGATGCTTTTGAACTGTAGTGTTGGAGAAGACTCTTGAGAGTCCCTTGGACTGCAAGGAGATCCAACCAGTCCATTCTAAAGGAGATCAGTTCTGGGATTTCTTTGGAAGGACTGATGCTGAAGCTGAAACTCCCGTACTTTGGCCACCTCATGCAAAGAGTTGACTCATTGGAAAAGACTCTGATGCTGAGAGGGGATTAGGGGCAGGAGGAGAAGGGGACGACAGATGATGAGATAGTGGGATGGCATCACCAACTCGATGGACATGAGTTTGAGTGAACTCCGGGAGTTGGTGATGGACAGAGAGGCCTGGTGTGCTGCAGTTCACAGGGTTGCAAAGAGTCAGACATGACTGAGCAACTGAACTGAACTGACTGACTGAAGGTACCTGATTGCACTCATCTCACACGCTAGCAAAATAATTATCAAAATTCTCCAAGCCAGGCTTCAACAGTATGTGAATCATGAACTTCCAGATGTTCAAGTTGGATTTAGAAAAGGCAGAGAACAAGAGATCAAATTGCCAAAATCCACTGAATCATCAAAAAAAACAAGAGGGTTCCAGAAAAACATCTATTTGTGCTTGGTCGACGATGCTAAAGCTGTTGACCGTGTGGATCACAACAAACTGTGGAAAAACTTAAAGAGATGGGAAAACCAGACCACCTGACCTGCCTCTTGAGAAATCTGTGTGCAGGTCAAGCAGCCACAGTTAGAACTGGACATGGAACAACAGACTGGTTCCAAACTGGGAAAGAAGTACGTCAAGGCTGTATATTGTCACCTTGCTTATTTAACTTATATGCAGAGTAGATCGTGATAAATGCTGAGCTGGATGAAACACAAGCTGGAATCAAGATTGTCAGGAGAAATATCAATAACCTGAGATATGCAGATGATACCACCCTTATGGCAGAAAGTGCAGAAGAACCTCTTGATGAAAGTAAAAGAGGAGAGTGAAAAAGTTGGCTTAAAACTCAACATTCAGAAAACTAAGATCATGGCATTGGGTCCCATCACTTCATAGCAAATAGATGGGGAAACAGAAACAGTGAGAGACTTTATTTTGGGGGGTTCCAAAATCACTGCAGATGGTGACTGCAGCCATGAAATTAAAAGATGCTTACTGCTTGGAAGAAGAGTTATGACCAATCTAGACAGTATATTAAAAAGCAGAGACATTACTTTGCCAACAAAGTTCCATCTAATCAAAGTTTTGATTTTTCTAGTAGTCACGTATAGATATGAGAGTTGGACTATAAAGATAGCTGCTGCTGCTGCTGCTGCTAAGTCGCTTCATTCGTGTCTGACTCTGCGACCCCATAGACGGCAGCCCACTAGGCTCTCCCGTCCCTGGGACTCTCCAGGCAAGAACACCGGAGTGGGCTGCCATTTCCTTCTCCAGTGCATGAAAGTGAAAAGTGGAAGTGAAGTCGCTCAGTCGTGTCCGACTCCTAGCGACCCCATGGACTGCAGCCTACCAGATTCCTCCATCTATGGGATTTTCCAGGCAAGAGTACTGGAGTGGGGTGCCATTGCCTTCTCCAAAAGATAGCTGAGCACTGAAGAATTGATGCTTTTTAACTGTGGTGTTAGAGAAGACTCCTGAGAGTCCCTTGGACTGCATTGAGATTCAGCCAGTCCATCCTAAAGGAAATCAGTCCTGAATATTCATTGAAAGGATGGATACTGAAACCCCAATACTTTTGCCACATGATACAAAGAACCGACTCATTTGAAAAGGCCCTAATGCTGAGAAAGATTGAAGGCGAGAGAAGAAGGGGATGACACAGGATGAAACGGTTGGATGGCATCATCGTTCAATCAACCTGAGTCTGAGTAAACTTCGGGAATTGGTGAGGTCAAGGAGGCCTGGCGTGCTGCAGTCCTTGGAGTGGCAAAGAGTTGAACATGACTGAGGGACTGAACTGACCGAACTGAAGGTACCTAAGAAGGCCAATAAAAATCAAAACTGATAGAAGTGACTTACTAGTTGTACAGAAACCACTGGAGAGAAATGCTCTTCAGGGCACAACATAAAGATTTAGTCTATTTCACCTACAGGAAAGGATAACTTTTCTCATGAACTTGTCATTAATGTTAAAAAATGCCACCTTTGTTTCTAACCTATAGATATGTGTTCTTGTGAGAATTAAGATGATATATAGTAGAAACTATATAGAGAGATATGAATGGCAATTCACTTCAGTATTCTTGCCTTGAGAACCCCATGAACATATGAAAATGCAAAAAGATAGGACACTGATATTTGAACTCCCCAGGTCAGTAGGTGTCCAATATGCTACTGGAGATCAGTGGAGAAGTAACTCCAGAAAGAAGGAAGAGATGGAGCCAAAGCAAAAACAACACCCTGTTGTGGATGTGACTAGTGACAGAAGTAAAGTCTGATCCTGTAAAAATCATAGGAACCAGGAAGATTAGTTCCATGAATCAAGGTAAATTAGAAGTGGTCAAACAGGAGATGGCAAGAGTGAACATCAACATTTTAGGAATCAGTGAACTAAAATGGACTGGAATGGGTGAATTAACTCAGATGACCATTATATCTACTAATGTGGGTAGGAATCCCTTAGAAGAAATGGAGTAGCCACCATAGTCATCAAAAGAGTCCAAAATGCAGTACTTGGATGGAATCTCAAAAATGACAGAATGATCTCTGTTAGTTTCCAAGGCAAACCATTCAAAATCATGTTAATCCAAGTCTGTGCCCCGACCAGTAATATTGAAGAAGCTGAAGTTGAACAGTTCTATGAAAATATACAGGACCTTCTAGAACTAACACCTAACAAAGATGTCCTTTTCATTATAGGGGACTGGAATGAAAAAGTAGGACGTCAAGAAATACCTTGAGTAACAGGCAAGTTTGGGCTTGGAGTAAGAATGAAGCAGGTCAAATGCTAATAGAGTTTTCAGAGAACAAGCTGGTCATAGCAAACACTCTTATAACATACAAGAGAAGACTCCACACATGGACATCACCAGATGGTCAATATTGAAATTAGATTGATTATATTCTTTGTAGCCAAAGATGAAGAGGCTCTATACAGTCAGCAACTACAAGACAGGGAGCTGACTGTATCTCAGATCATGAACTCCTTATTGCCAAGTTCAGACTTAAATTGAAGAAAGTAGGGGAAACCATTAGACCATTCAGGTATGACCTAAGTCAAATCTCTTATTATTATACAGTGGAAGTGACAAATAGATACAAGGGATTAGATTAGATGGACAGAGTGCCTGAAGAATTATGGTTGGTGGTTTGTGACATTGTATAAGAGGCAGTGATCAAGACAATTCTCAAGAAAAAGAAATGCCAAAAATCAAAATGGTTGTCTGAGGAGGTCTTACAAATAGCTGTGAAAAGAAGAAAAGCAAAAGGAAAACGAAAGATATACCTATTTGAATGCAGAATTCCAAAGAATAGCAAAGAGAGGTAAGAAAGCCTTCCTTAGTGATTAATACAAAGAAATAGAGGAAAAGAATAGAATGAGAAGGACTAGAGATCTCTTCAAGAAAATTAGAGATATCAAGGGAACATTTCATGCCAGGATGGACACAGTAAAGGACAGAAATTGTGTGGACCTAACAGAATCAAAAGACATTAAGAAGAGGTGGCAAGAATGCATAGAAGAACTATGCAAAAAATATCTTCATAACCCAGATAATCACAGTGGTATGATCATTCACTTAGAGCCAGACATCCTGGAATGCAAAGTCAAGTGGGCCTTAGGAAGCATTACTATGAACAAAGCTAGTGGAGGTGATGGAATTCCATTTGAGCAATTTCTAATCCTAAAATATGATGCTGTGAAAGTGCTGCACTCAATATGCCAGCAAATTTGGAAAACTCATCAGTGGCCACAGGACTGGAAAAGGTCAGTTTTTATTGCAATCACAAAGAAATGCAATGCCAAAAAATGCTCAAAATACCACACAATTGCACTTATCTCAAACGCTAGCAAAGGAGTGCTCAAAATTCTCCAAGCCAAACTTCAACATTACATGAATATTGAACTTCCAGATGTTCAAGCTGAATTTAGAAAAGGCAGAGGAACTAGATCAAATTGCCAACATCATTTGGATCATCGAAAACATGAGAGAATTGCAGAAAAAAACATCTATGTCTGCTTTACTGACTACTGACTACACAGCCTTTGACTGTGTGCATCACAATAAACTGTGGGAAATTCTTAAACAAATGGGAATACCAGACCACTTGACCTGCCTCTTGAGAAATCTGTATGCAGGTCAAGAAGCAATAGTTACAACTGGACATGGAACAACTGGTTCCAAATCAGGAAAGTAGTATATCAAGGTTGTATACTGTCACCCTGCTTACCTAACTTATATGCAGAGAACATCCTGAGAAACGCTGGGCTGGATGAAGCAAAAGCTGGAATAAAGATTGCTGAAAGAAATATCAATAACCTCAGATATGCAGATGACACCACCCTTATGGCAGAAAGTGAAGAAGAACTAAAGAGCCTCTTGATGAAAGTGAAAGAGAAGAGTGAAAAAGTTGGCTTAAAACTCAACATTCAGAAAGCTTAGATCAAAGAATCTGGTTCTATCAGTTCAGTTCAGTTCAGTTCAGTTCAGTCTGTCAGTCATGTCCGACTCTTTGTGACGCCATGAATTGCAGCATGCCAGGCCTCCCTGTCCATCACCAACTCCTGGAGTTCACCCAAACCCACGTCCATCGAGTCAGTGATGCCATCCAGCCATCTCATCCTCTGTCATCCCCTTTTCCTTCTGCCCCCAATCCCTCCCAGCATCACTTCATGGGAAATACATGGGGAATCAGTGGAAAAAGTGACAGACTTTATTTTGGGGAGCTTGAAAATCACTGTAGTTAGTGAGTGCAGCCATGAAATTAAAAGACACTTGCTCCTTGGAAGAAAAGTTATGATCAACCTAAACAGCATATTAAAAAGCAGAGACATTACTTTGCCAACAAAGGTCTGTCTAGTCAAAGCTATGGTTTTTCCAATAGTCATATATGAAAATGAGAGTTGGACTGTAAAGAAACCTGAGCACTGAAGAATTGATACTTTTCTACTGTGGTGTTGGAGAAGACTTGAGAGTCCCTTGGACTGCAAGGAGATCCAACCAGTCCATCCTAAAGGAAATCGGTCCTCAATATTCATTGGAAGGACTGCTGCTGAAGCTGAAACTCCAATACTTTGGCCACCTAATGCGATGAACGGACTCATTTGGAAAGACCCTGAAACTGGGAAAGTTTGAATGTGGAGGAGAAGGGGACAACAGAGGATGAGATGGTTGGATGTCATCACTGACTCAATAGTCATTGGTTTGTGTAAACTCTGGGAGTTGGTGATGGACAGAGAGGTCTGATGTGCTGCAGTCCATGGCATTACAAGGATTTGGACATGACTAAGTGACTGAACTGAACTGAATCGACCTCCAGGAACTCAACCATATTTCCACAGTAAATATCAAAGAAAAATCCCCATGTGCTTCTAGCAGATAGAAGATAAAAGGAAAAGTTTTGCAATATGCCAAAGCATTCCATTTGTATTAACAAGGTCTTGTCTCAGGGAAAAAAAAAAAAACAATAGTAATCAGAGTTTAACCTGCAGGAGTATTACCAGAGCCTTACTGGCCTGAGGGAATCTAAATCCCGGTTGGTTCTAGCAATCCTATTCCACCTAAGGGGAGAGAAAAAGCCTGAGAAACTCTTTGGAAGTTAATAATCCAGAGGTATGGGCTCTTTAAAAGACTGAGACCCAATCATAGTAGTACAATGATTGTACCAATTCCCATACCAATTCCACACCTGCCCATCATCACTGCATCATTAAAGACCTATCTACAGCAATCTTTTTACTAGGTACTGTAACTATTGTTATGAGCAGGACTCCAAAGGACTCCTGGGTACAAAGGCCTTCTTGTGTTTCCCATCTCTTTTATTATAGGAAGTAGACTTCTTTCAGCCTTGGTGACCTTCCCAGAGTTCCAACAGCAAGTTCAATCAGTTGTTAATTAGAGAAGGAATGGATGTGGAGACAAGGGAGGAATAGTCAAGAGAAATAATAGTGCAGCCTTGAGGCAGAATTTTTGTCCCTCTTCAAGGGATACACATAACAATATATTTGAGCTGTTTTGCAGACACTGAAATCCTCATTATGAAGGAGACGTTAGCAGTAAATTGTTCATAATCACCTGGGGCTTCCTAGGTGGCTCAGTGATAAGGAATCCCCCAGCCAATGCAGGAGACACAAGAGATGCAGGTTTGATCCCTGGGCTGTGAAAATCCCTTGGAGAAGAGCATGGCAACCCATTCCAGAATTCTCCAGAAATTTTCCATGAAGAGAGGAGGCTGGTGGGCTACAGTCTGTGGGGTTGTAAAGAGTTCAGACATGACTGAGTAGCTGAGAACTCACACACAAGCACCTAGATCCCAGACTGGTTGAAACCAAAAGGTTGCTGATACTGACTCCCACTTACCTCACCACCAATCAGTGTCCACTAGCTAATCATGCTGTCATTGTACCATTACAATGAAACTCCACTCCATGTTGGGGGACACAGTTTTTAGGGCCTCAACCTGCTGTAGTCCCCTATGCCTGGCAAACCAATAAAGCTATTATTTTTCAAGTTCACCCAAACTCTGTCTCTGGGATTTAATTTGGTGTCAGGGTACAGAGGGCAGATTCAGCTTCACTATCAAGCATTATAAGACATACCAAGACACAGAGAAAACATAAGAATGAGGCATACAGGGATGTTGGAAATATCAAAACAGTAATTGAAAACAACAATAATGAATATGTTAAGGATTATGTTAATAATGAATATGTTATGGATTAAGTTGAAAGGATATCCAATGGGGGAGGCTAACCATGTGTGGAGATGGGACTATATGGAAAATTTCTGCACCTTCTTCTCAGTTTTGCTGTAAATTTAAAACAGCTGTGAAAAGTAAAATCGTAAAAATATACAAAGCAATGAAATTATACACAATGTATGTATCAGGTGCTTGGTGAGGAGAAGAGCTAAAGGATGGGGAAGAACAACAAAGTCCAGGCAAATATGTTGTGAATGATCCAGTTGTGCTTATAGAGTCTGTTTCTTTTTGATCCATACCTCCTAAAGAGATTATATTCCTTTTCCATATATGCTAAATATTATGTAATGCAACTTAAAATGACTATATAATTTAGGATATATTTTATATTCATAGTACCCACACTTAATGAAATAGGGAATATATTTTTCTCTTTTAGTAACAGAGCATACTAGTATTTTTTTAATCTAAACAGCTTTACACATAAGATATAAAATATTTAAGCATATTTTAATGTTTCATGTTTCTTCTTCAAATTCTATGTCTAAATTTTGTTTTAAGTACATTTTCATACCCAGAATCTACATTTTTGCTTATGGATTAGAAGCATTGAAGGAAATGAGCTATAAAACTTTGGAAAATATTTTAGAGATGATAAAGCAGAAATTAAATTCAAGCATGTGCTAAATTTTCTTCACTGACCAAGCAGTACAGAGTTTGATACCATCAACCTTCAGCCATTCCTGCTATCACTAATTTATAAACTATGCTATTACATACAATTCATAATATTTTAAAATATTTCCACTTTTGGAATTTCAGAATTATGCAAATTATAAGTAATTTAAATAATTGAAACAATTTGGACTAGAATTTAAATCCCAGCTTCCAGTGAAGGGAATGTGAATTCCACTGATTTGATAGTATCAGTTACTTAGCTATTTATAGGCACATTTAAAGAAGAAAGGTGATTAACTTTAATGAGTATGAAGTGCATCATAAGGCAGCACATCTTTTAGCTAATGTAATCTTAAGGAACCTATGCTATTTTTCTTCTACAAAAATTTGAAAGCTGGGGTTTAAATTGTAGTCCACATAATTCCAAAGCATGTACTGTTTCAACTAGATCTTATACCCACTGAGTTTTCTAAATGCTTCCATTGGTTATGAGAATATAGACTCAGATTCTTAATTCTAAAATAAGTGGACTGAGATATTATTCTTACACATGGACCTGAGGTGTGGAACATAGGAGGAAACCAATCAAGATCATCTAGTTGAATTTGTGTTAACAATGTGGATGGTTCAGTAATTGCTAAAGATTCTTTAGCTGGTGATTTAATAACATTGTCTTCACATTTAGGTTTCCATGCTTTCTGAATGATGAGCACTACTGCAATAAAACTGGCGGTGGTTGAAAGGAGCTTCAAAAGAAGAACAAAATGTAAAATTCTAGACTTTTTTTTGGTTGTTTTTTTTCTCAACCTTTTGTTAAGATTATCAGTCATACTAAATTGCTAAATAATTTAACAGAGAATTCCTATAATCATATTATGTAGGTTAAGGTTTTATTATATATACTTGTGGTTTTGGAGAAGACTCTTGAGAGTCCCTTGGACTGGAAGGAGATCCAATCAGTCCATCCTAAAGGAGATCGGTCCTGGGTATTCATTGGAAAGACTGATGCTGAAGCTGAAACTCAAATATTTTGGTAATCTGATGTGAAGAGCTGACTCATTTGGAAAGACCCTGATGTTGGGAAAGATTGAAGGCAGGAGGAGAAGGGATGACAGAGGATGAGATGGTTAGATGGCATCACCGACTCAATGGACATGAGTTTGGGTAAACTCCAGGAGTTGTTGATGGACAGGGAGGCCTGGCATTCATGAGGTCTCAAAGAGTTGGACACAACTGAGTGATTGAACTGAACTGTCACATATCTACCTGCTTCTCTACATAAACATTTAATCCATGTCATTCATTCTTAATAAATTTTGAAGGAAAATTTTCCTGATTACCTAAGCATGCAAATTATTATCTTGAGTGCAATACCTTTAGGATCTTAATTTTAATGTGTAATTTCATGCTTGGTCTCTAAGTCATGTCAAACTCTTTGCAACCCCATGGACTATTACCTGCCAGGCTGCTTTCTCCTTGGAATTTTCCAGGCAAGAATATTGGAGTGGGTTGCCATTTCCTTCTCCATGGGATTTTCCTGAGGCTGCGTCTTCTGTGTCTCCTGCATTGGCAGGCAGATTCTTTACTATTGAGCCACCAAAGTATAATTCACAATATACATACAAAAAGTCTAGAAAAAGTATTGACCTGTGTCACCCAAAATTAAATTATTCTAGAAACAATATTTTCCTCACTGTATTTTAGCCTGTTCATGGACTGAAAGCATGTCTTTCTCACAAATGTGCTGTGTAATAACAGACTTTTTTTTTTTTTTTTTTTTTAATGAGGATGGTGTCATCTAAGTAGGCTGATAGCATGAAGAGGTATTTTCTATTTTTGATAAAAGAATGCCATATGTAATGGATAAAAGTGTACACAGCTGTGTTTGAGTTCATCAAACATCTCACAGTAAGTGTCTGCTGCTGCTGCTGCTAAGTCGCTTCAGTCGTATCCGACTCTGTGACCCCATAGACCGGCAGCCCACCAGGATGCCCGTCCCTGGTATTCTCCAGGCAAGAACACCGGAGTGGGTTGCCATTTCCTTCTTCAGTGCATGAAAGTGAAAAGTGAAAGTGAAGTTGCTCAGTCGTGTCCAACTCTTAGCGACCCCATAGACTGCAGCCTACCAGGCTGCTCCATCCATGGGATTTTCCAGGCAAGAGTACTGGAGTGGGGTGCCATTGCCTTCTCCGCTATATTTAACTACTAGGGGTCATATTTTGCCTAATCCATAGTCAAGATTGTATTTGGCCCATTTACAGCTTGTATATTTGTGATTTTAGATACATTGTTTAGTCAGGCTTCAGCAATATGTGAACCGTGAACTTCCAGATGTTCAAGCTGGTTTTAGAAAAGGTAGAGGAACCAGAGACAGTTAGAACTGGACATGGACGAACAGACTGGTTCCAAATAGGAAAAGGATTACGTCAAGGCTGTATGATGTTACCCTGCTTATTTAACTTATATGCAGAATGCATCATGAGAAACACTGGGCTTGAGGAAGCACAAGCTGGAATCAAGATTGCCAGGAGAAACATCAATAACCTCAGATATGCAGATGACACCATTCTTATGGCAGAAAGTGAAGAAGAATGAAAGAGCCTCTTGATGAAAGTGAAAGAGGAGAGTGAAAAAGTTGGCTTAAAGCTCAACATTCAGAAAACAAAGATCATGGCATCTGGTCCCATCAGATCAGATCAGATCAGTCGCTCAGTCGTGTCCGACTCTTTGTGATCCCATGAATTGCAGCATGCCAGGCCTCCCTGTCCATCAGTAACTCCTGGAGTTCACTCAGACTCACATCCATCGAGTCAGTGACGCCATCCAGCCATCTCATCCTCTGTTGTCCCCTTCTCCTCCTGCCCGCCATCCCTCCCAGCATCAGAGTCTTTTCCAATGAGTCAACTCTTCGCATGAGGTGGCCAAAGTACTGGAGTTTCAGCTTTAGCATCATTCCTTCCAAAGAAATCCCAGGGCTGATCTCCTTCAGAATGGACTGGTTGGATCTCCTTGCAGTCCAACGGACATGGCAAATAGATGGGGAAACAGTGGTTGACTTTATTTAGGGTGTCTCCAAAATCACTGCAGATGGTGACTGCAGCCATGAAATTAAAAGACACTTACTCCTTAGAAGGAAAGTTATGACCAACCTAGACAGCATATTGAAAAGCAAAGACATTACTTTGTCAACAAAGGTCCATCTAGTCAAGGCTATGATTTTTCCAGTGGTCATGTATGGATGTGAGAGTTGGACTATAAAGAAAGCTGAGAGCAGAATAATTGATGCTTTTGAACTGTGATATGGAGAAGACTCTTGAGAGTCCCTTTGACTACAAGGAGAGCCAACCAGTCCATCATAACAGAAATCAGTCCTGGGAGTTCATTGAAAGGACTGATGTTAATGCGGAAACTCCAATATTTTGGCCACCTGATGCAAAGAGCTGACTCATTTGAAAAGACCCTGATGTTGGGAAAGATTGAAGGCAGGAGGAGAATGGGATGGCAGAGGATGAGTTGGTTAGATGGCATCACTGCCTCAATGGACATGAATTTAGGTAAACTCTGGGAGTTGGTGACAGACAGGGAGGCCTGGCGTGCTGCGGTTCATGGGGTCGCAATAAGTTGGACACGACTGAGCCACTGAACTGAACTGATACTCATTCATAATTTCCCCTTTTACTTTTATTACTTGGTTAAAGCTTATCATTCTAAAAATTGTTCAAAAGTTGCTTCTTTTAATGTGTTTGCTTCTATTTAAATGTTTGACTTTTGTTACATGCTGTATATGAAAGCTTAACTTTTAATGTTAGTCACTAATGGATTCAAATTTACTTTTTTCCTTGTCTCTTATAGTTATACTTTCTCTTCTGTAAAATGTGGATAAAAATAGCTCTCCATTCACAGTATTTTGAGAACAGAATGAGAAAATTAATGTTACACTCAGTCAAGTTGTTATGAATTGAAAATGAAATTACAGATATTTAATATTAATTTCCCTAAACTTTCTCTGGAAACTCAAAAGAAATTCAACAAGACAATAAATTTTAACTTTCAATTATTATCATCTTTATCCCCTTATTTGAACATTAAGAAAAGAATTAGAAGAGAAGTAGCATATGAGAATGCTGAAGGACTAATATCAAGTCAGTGTTACAGAAATTCCGGGGGAAAATAGAAAGATGATTAATAATGTCAGTTGTTCACTCCAAATATTTGAGTCTTCTTAATACAAAATCATTTCATCTTTTATTAATGGTAGAAATTATCAAATTTCCAGAGCTTCTTATTTCATTACAAAGTATATCCCGATATCACTTCTACTTTTGCATTAATTTTGAAATTAAAGATTAAAAAATGATAAAATGTAGCCAACTCTTGAGTAATAGGAAAGCTCACAACATTTTTTTTCTCAATTAATAAAAAAATATAAAATAAATATAAAAATCAACCAAATATACTTAACTAAGTTGTGCAATAAAAATATTAAGGAGAACCTTTTTATAGCACAGGGAACTCTACTTAATGTTCTGTGTTGACCTAAATGAGAAGGGAATACAGAAAAGCATATATATATATGTGTGTGTCTATGTATGTGTGTGTGTGTATCTGATTCACTTTCCTGTACAGTAGAAACTAACACAACATGTAAAGCAACATGCTTAATTGCTCAGTCATGTCCAACTCTCTGAGATCCCATGGATTGCAGCCCATCAGGCTTCTCTGTTCATGGGATTTCCCAGGCAAGAATACTGGAACATGATGTTATTTCCTTCTCCAGAGGATCTTCTAGACCCAGGAATCAAGCCCAATTCTCCTTCACTGCAGGCAGAATCTTTACCACTGAGCCACCTGGGAAACTGAAGCAACTATACCTTCCATAAAAATTTTAAAACATAATTTATAAATTCAAATTAAAATAAATGAATAAATAAATAAACAAAATAAGTTTATGAACTTCCCTGGTGGTTCAGTTGGTAAAGAATCTGCCTGCATGTAGGAGACCCTGAAGAAGGAAATGGCAACCCATTCCAGTATTCTTGCCTGGAGAATTCCAGAGGAGCCTGGTGGGCTACAGTCCATCAGGTTGCAAAGATTCAGACAAGCAAAGAATGGATTTCCATTCCCTTCTCCAGGGGATATTCCTGACCCAATGATCAAACCCAGGTCCCCTGCATTGCAGGTGTAGTCTTTACTATCTGAGCCTTCAGAGAAGCCCCAAATTCTAAGTAGATCAATCTACTAAAAAACTAGTTATATTTCTACTTTTCTAATCCCACATTGACAAATTCACTTTATGTAAGCTACTATTGAAATGGTACACATCTCCTATGTCTCCATTTTTTGAAGTAAAAGACTTCTGCTTTGTTCCCCTGACCTCTCCTGAATCTCAAAAGGCTAGCTCAAGAGTTAATTATTAGTATTAGGATATGTGAAAATGCAGAAACAAAAAATAGCTATTAAGCCATGAAACTGGAAACAATTTAGACTATGTCAGCCACATAGCAGAGTCATTGAACTCTTTGTTCTTTGAAAGTGATAGATTCAAATGGCTGACACACATGCCTAAGTTGCTTTTACCAAAACCAGAACCTCACCAGATGAACACTGCTGATCACAACTTGAACACACTAGACTAGCTGGGACCAGAAGTTTGTTGATGTTAACTGGCAAAACATCACCCTGTTACCTCATTAAAAATTAATTAGAAAGATATCCAGCAGCCTATCAGGGACCCTGCAATCCATAAACCTAATGATCCCTTCCTTGAAGTCATCAGGGAGTTCAGGCCTTTGGAGTACTAACTGCCCATTCTCCTTTCTTCAGTAGAGTCCAGTTCAGTTGCTCAGTCGTGTCCGACATGTTGCAACCCAATGGACTGCAGCATGCAAGGTTTCCCTGTCCATCATCAACTCCCAGAGTTTACTCAAACTCATGTCCATTGAGTTGGTGATGTCATCCAACAATCTCAACTTATGTTGTCCCCTTCTCCTCCTGCCTTCAATCCTTCCCAGCATCAGGGTCTTTTCAAATGAGTCAGTTCTTCCCATCATGTGGCCAAAGTATTGGAGTTTCAGCTTTAGCATCAGACCTTCCAATGAATATCCAGGATTGATTTCCTTTAGGATGAACTGGTTCTATCTCCTTTCAGTCCAAGGGACTCTCAAGAGTCTTCTCCAATACCACAGTTCAAAAGCATCATTTCTTCAACACTCAAATTTCTTTATAGTCCAACTCTCACATCCATACATGACTATTGGAAAAACCATAGCTTTGACTATACCTTTGTTGGCAAAGCAATGTCTCTGCTTTTTAATATGCTGTCTAGGTTGGTCATAACTTTTCTGCAAAGGAGTAAGCGTCTTTTAATTTCATGGCAGCAGTCACCATCTGCAGTAATTTTGGAGCCAAAAATAAATAAATAAAGTCTGTCACTATTTTGATTGTTTCCCCATCAATTTTCCATGAAGTGATGGGACAGATGCCATAATCTTTGATTTCTTAATGTTGAGCAGAAGGGAATGGCAAACCACTTCAATATTCTTGCCTTGAGAACCCCATGAACAGTATGAAAAGGCAAAAAAGATAGGACACTGAAAAACGAACTTCCTAGATTGGTAGGTGCCCAATATGCTACTGTAGATCAGTGGAGAAATAATTCCAGAAAGACTGAAGAGATGGAGCCAAGGCAAAAACAACATCCAATTGTGGATGTGACTGGTGATAGAAGCAATATCCAGTACTGTAAAGAGCAATATTGCATAGGAACCTGGAATGTTAGGTCCATGAATCAAGGCAAATTCCAAGTGGTCAAACAGGAGATGGCAAGAGTGAACATCGATGATTTAGGAATCAGAGAACTAAAATGGACTGGAATGGGTGAATTTAATTCAGATGACCATTATGTCTACTACTGTGGGCAAGAATCCCTTAAATGAAATGGAGTAGCCATCATAATTAACAAAAATAGTCTGAAATGCAGTACTTAGATGTGATCTCAAAAATGACAGAATAGTATGTTCACTTCAAAGGCAAACCATTCAATATCACAGTAATCCAAGTCTGTGCCCCGACCATTAATGTTGAAGAAGCTGAAGTTGAATGGTTTTATGGATGTGAGAGTTTGACTGTGAAGAAAGCTGAGCGCCAAAGAATTGATGCTTTTAAACTGTGGTGTTGGAGAAGACTCTTGAGAGTCCCTTGGACTGCAAGGAGATCCAACCAGTCCATTCTGAAGGAGATCAGCCCTGGGATTTCTTTGGAAGGAATGATGCTAATGCTGAAACTCCAGTACTTTGGCCACCTCATGAGAAAAGTTGACTCACTGGAAAATCCCACTGATTCTGGGAGGGATTGGGGGCAGGAGGAGAAGGGGACGACAGAGGATGAGATGGCTGGATGGCATCACTGACTCAATGGACGTGAGTCTCAGTGAACTCCAGGAGTTGGTGATGGACAGGGAGGCCTGGCGTGCTGCAATTCATGGGGTCTCAAAGAGTCGGACATGACTGAGCGACTGATCTGATCTGATCTGATCTGACAATGCCTTCTAGAACTAACACACTAAAAAAGATGTCCTTTTCATTATAGGAGACTGGAATCCAAAAGTTGGAAGTTAATAAACACCTGGAGTAACAGGCAAATTTGGCCTCAGAGTACAGAATGAAGCAGGACAAAGGCTAATAGAGTTTTGCCAAAAGAATGCACTGGTCATAGCGAACACCCTCTTCCAACAACACAAAAGAAGACTCTAAACATGGACATCACCAGATGGCCAACTCTGAAATCAATTTGATTATATTATTTGCAGCCAATGATGGAGAAGCTCTATACAGTCACCAAAACAAGACAGGGAGCTGAATGTGCCTAAGATCATTAACTCCTTATTGCCAAATTCAGACTTAAATTGAAGAATGTAGGGAAAACCAATAGACCATTCAGGTATGACCTATATAAAATCGCTTATGATTATACAGTGGAAGTGACTAGTAGATGCAAGGGTTTAGATCTGATAGACAGAGTGTCTGATGAACTATGGATGGAGGTTCATGACATTCTACAGCAGACAGAGATCAAGACCATCCCCAAGAAAAAGAAAAGGAAAAAACAAAAAGGATGTCTGAGGAGGCCTTACAAATAGCTGTAAAAAGAAGAGAAGCAAAAGGCAAAGGAGAAAAAGAAAGATATAGCTATTTCAATGTAGAGTTCCAAAGAATAGCAAGGAGAGATAAGAAAGCCTTCCTCAGTGATCAATGCAAAGAAATAAGAAAATAATAGAATGGGAAAGATTAGAGTCTCTTCAAGAAAAGTAGAGGTACCAAGGGAACATATCATGCAAAGATTGGCTCAATAAAGGACAGAAACGGTATGGACTTAACAGAAGCAGAATATATTAAGAAGAGGTGTCAAGAATGTACAGAAGAACTGTACAAAAAAAGATCTTCACGACCCAGATAATCACGGTGGTGTGATCACTCACCTAGAGTCAGACATCCTGGAATGTGAAGTCAAGTGGGCCTTAGGAAGTATCACTATGAACAAAGCTAGTGGAGGTGATGGAATTCCAGTTGAGCTATTTCAAATCCTGAAAGATGATGCTGTGAAAGTGCTGCACTCAATATGCCAGCAAATTTGGAAAACTCAGCTGTGGCCACAGGATTGGAAAAGGTCAGTTTTCATTCCAATCCCAAAGAAAGGCAATGCCAAAGAATGCTCAAACTACCACACAGTTGCACTCGTCTTACATGCTAGTAAATTAATGCTCAAAATTCTCTAAACCAGTCTTCAACAGTATATGAACGATTACTTCTAGATCTTCAAGCTGGTTTTAGAAAAGACAGAGGAACCAGAGATCAAACTGCCAACATTCGTTGGATCATTGAAAAAACAAGAGAGTTCCAGAAAAACATCTATTTCTGCTTTATTGACTGTGCTAAAGCCTTTGAGTATGTGGATCACAATAAACTGTGCAAAATTCTGAAAGAGATGGGAATACCAGACCACCTGACCTGCCTCTTGAGAAATCTGTATGCAGGTCATGAAGCAACAGTTAGAACTGTTCATGAAACAACAAACTGTTTACAAATAGGGAAAGGAGTACATCAAGACTGAATATTGTCTCCTTTCCTAGTGCCTTGCAATAAATACTGCATTTTCTTTCGCTACAATAGAATGTCAATAGATTGGCTGGGCAGCATTTCTGTAAAGGCATTTCTCTAAAAGCATTTCTGGCCAATGGACCTAAATTCAGGTTAGGTAACGTTACCATGTACTGTTACTGTTTGCATGTTGGTGGAAATTGAGTGAAAATACAGATATCCCCTTTGGTCACCTATATATGCAAGTTATTATAAATATATTTTCAGTCAGTTTAGTAAATTTTTCATTAAGCACCTATGATTACTGGTTTTCTCATGGTACACAATATATTTTCCTATGGATTCTGCTACAAAGATAATTTTACTCAAATACTATTTCAAGATAAACATACCTTGTAGTGAACAGTTAAATCTTCTTCCTTGGTATTCAAATAAGCAAGAAAAAATTGAGAATGGAATAAAAGTTTCTTAATTGCCTCTAATTCTTAACCTTCAAAAAAATCTAACCAACAACAACTAGAGTACTGTATCTATGATAATATTTTCTTATAATTTCTAAATTAGCCATAGTTTAACCCATTATCTTTTCCACCTTAAAGAATACTTTCATTTCTGGATTTCCTATTTCATTTAGTTGAAATATCCATAATAGTTAAGACATAGTGTAGGTTTAAAAGGAAAAATATGTATTTACCTCAAGTGGCTGTCTCACTTTATTTATCCACATTCAGGGGCATATCCTTCAAGTATTTTACAGTTCTTTTATTACAATGTCTCTAGACAATAGCATTTCTCAATAATAGTTACCATAACAAAACATCTTAATAAACCAGAGATAAAAAAGCATGAAAATTTTTCAAAGCACTGTTTCAACCTCATGTAAATCACTGACATAGCAATCGGTCTGCTTTGATAATGGCTTCTATTGTTAGTCGTGTGTAGGGAAAATTATGAACTGTGTTAAAAATCAGATCAGAAGATGGCGGAGGAGGACAGGGAGAATACTTTCTCCCCCACAAATTCATCCAAAGAACATTTAATCACCGAGTAAATTCCACAAAACAACTTCTGAATGCCGGCGAGGACATCAAGCACCCAGAAAAGCAACCCAAGTCTTCGAAAGGAGGTAGGAAAAAATATAAAAGACAGAAAAAGGGACAAAAGAGGGAGGGACAGAGTTCCGTCCCAGGAAGGGAGTCTTAAAAAGAGAGAAGTTTCCAAACACCAGGAAACTTTCTCACTGCCGAATCTGTGCCAAGCCTTGGAAGCACAGAGGGCAACATAACAGGGAGGAAAAATAAATAAACAATTAAAACCTGCAGATTGGAGCCCTACGGTAACTACCCTAGCAGAGAAGCGGCGCAGATACCTGCACACGCCACTAGCAAGCGGGGGCTGGGCAGGGAGGTGCTGCGAGGGCTGCATCCCTAAGAGTAAGGATCTGGCCTGAAAACCCTGAGTGCTATCTGAGTGCAATAATTTGGGCTAGCAAACCAGACTGTGGGATATCTACCACGCGAAAAGCCAGCCCTAACCTAAGACACCGCCAGGCCCACGCACGGAACAAAGGACTGAACAGAGATAGCCGGCTGCAGACCATCCCCCTCCGGTGACAGGCAGCCAGAGCCAGAAGGGGGCAATCGCAGCCCCAGAGAGACATTATCTATAAAACTGTAAGCAGGCTTTTTTGCTAACTAAAACTTCTTGAGGGTCTGGACGGTCAACATCTGCCTGAGAAGGTGCGCCGGTTGTACACCTAGATAACGGAGCGGTGGGGAGGTGATAAGTCGCAGCAATCGCCCTCGCCAAACACCTCATCACCTGAGCTGCTCGGACCTGGGAAGGGTGCAAAATGCAGGCCCAACTGAGGCTGTGCCTCTGAGGACTACCCGAGTGCCTGAACCTGAGCGGCTTGGACCCGGGAGGTGCAAGCATCCCAGGGCCGGCCACGGATGGTTCCCGGCTTCCCTGCGGAGCAACCTAGAGCCTGAGAAGTGTGGGCAGGGAGGCTACACGCGATGTGAACGCGGGCAGACCCAGTGTGGCTGAGGCACTGTGAGCACACTCCAGTGATATTTGTTTGCAGGGTTTCTCCCTCCTCACAGAGCGACTGAACAAGTGAGCCTAAAAAAAAAAACAAAAAAAAGTGTCCACCACCACCCCCTTTGTGTCAGGGCAGAAAGCAGACACTGAAGAGACCAGCAAACAGAAGAAGCTATAACAGAGGGAACCGCCTTGGAAGCTACAGGCAATAGATTAAAACCCTGTGGTTAGTATCGACTACATAGGAAGGGGCCTATAGATCTTGAGAAATATAAGTCGGACCACGGAACTAGCCGAAAATGAACTGACCCCACAATACTCACAACAAAACCAGAGAAAGTCCTAGATATATTTTTACTATTTTTACGATCAGTCTTTCTTTTTTTTTTAATTAAAAAAAATTTTTAAGTCCTCTATTATTCTTTTAATTTTCACTTTTATAACCTACTATTACTTGGCAAAAATAAATAAATAAATAAATAAGACCCTATTTTTTTTTTAAGCAAACTTCATATATATATATTTTACAATTTTTGTGACCTTTTTCTTTTTTCTTCTTTTCTTTAACATTGTATTTTTGAAATTCCAATCTCTACTGTAGATTTAGCTTTTTGGAATTTGTTATCAATTTTATACCTATATATATATATATATTATAATTTTGTGACTTTTTTTTCTTTCTCTCTCTTTCTTTCTCTTCTTCTTTTAAATAACAGTGTATATCTGAAATTCCAAACTCTACTTTAAATTT
Organism: Bos taurus; assembly: GCF_002263795.3. Lineage (NCBI taxonomy): Eukaryota > Metazoa > Chordata > Mammalia > Artiodactyla > Bovidae > Bos > Bos taurus. The sequence continues at coordinate 53,037,152 of NC_037338.1, read as the reverse complement.
TTAATATATGTTTTTTGGTATTTGTTATCAATTTTGTATCTATATTTTCTTTATAATTTTTGCGACTTTGTTTGTCTTTGTTTTTTTCTCTCTTTCTTTTTCTTCTTCTTTTTTTAACATTATATTTTTGAAATTCCAAACTCTACTCTAGACTTTTAATTTTTGCTTTTATGTACTTGTTACCAATTTTGTACCTTTAAGAACCCAATCTTCAGTACCCATTTTTCACTAGGGAGCAAGATTACTGGCTTGACTGCTCTCTCTCCCTTTGGACTCTCCTTTTTCTCCACCAGGTCACCTGTGTCTCCTCCCTAACCCCTCTCTACTCTACCCAACTCTGTGAACTTCTGTGTGTTCCAGACGGTGGAGAACACTTAAGGAACTGATTACTGGCTGGATCTGTCTCCCTCCTTTTCATTTCCCACTTTTATCCTCCTGGCCACCTCTGTCTCCTTACTCTTTCTTCTCTTCTCTATATAACTCCATGAACATCTCTGAGCAGTCCAGTTGTGGAGTGCACATAAGGAAGTGATTACTGGCTAGCCCACTCTCTCCTCTATTGATTCCACCTCATCTCATTAGGGTCACCTCTAACTCCCTCCTCCCTCTTCTCTTCTCCATGTAATGCTGTGAACCTCTCTGGGTGACCCTCATGGTGGAGAAACTTTTCATCTTTAACATAGATGTTTTATCAATGGTGCTGTATAGAAGGAGAAGTTTTGAAACTACTGTAATAATAAGACAAATAACTGGAAGCAGGAGGCTTAAGTCCAAACCCTGACTCCAGGGAACTCGTGACTCCAGGGATCATTAATTGACAGGAGCTCAACAAACGCCTCCATACCTACACTGAAACCAAGCACCACCCAAGAGCCAACAAGTTCCAGGGAAAGACATACCACGCAAATTCTCCAGAAACACAGGAACACAGCCCTCAGCTCCAAGATATAGGCTGCCCAAAGTCACCCCAATATCATAGACATCTCATAACTCATTACTGGACACATCACTGCACTCCAGAGAGAAGAAATCCAGCTCCACCCACCAGAACACCGACACAAGCTTCCCTAACCAAGAAACCTTGACAAGCCACCTGTACAAACCCACACACAGCAAGGAAACGCCACGAGAACTCCACAAACTGCCAGAATACAGAAAGGACACCCCAAACTCTGCAATTTAAACAAGATGAAGAGACAGAGGAATACCCAGCAGATAAAGGAACAGGATAAATGCCCACCAAACCAAACCAAAGAGGAAGAGATAGGGAATCTACCTGATAAAGAATTCCAAATAATGATAGTGAAATTGATCAAAAATCTTGAAATCAAAATGGAATCACAGATAAATAGCCTGGAGACAAGGATTGAGAAGATGCAAGAAAGGTTTAACAAGGAACTAGAAGAAATAAAAAAGAGTTAATATATAATGAATAATGCAATAAATGAAATAAAAAACACTCTGGAGGCAACAAATAGTAGAATAACAGAGGCAGAAGACAGGATTAGTGAATTAGAAGGTAGAATGGTAAAAATAAATGAATCACAGAGGATAAAAGAAAAACGAATTAAAAGAAATGAGGACAATCTCAGAGACCTCCAGGAAAATATTAAATGCTACAACATTCGAATCATAGGGGTCCCAGAAGAAGAAGACAAAAAGAAAGACCATGAGAAAATACTTGAGGAGATAATAGTTGAAAACTTCCCTAAAATGGGGAAGGAAATAATCACTCAAGTCCAAGAAACCCAGAGAGTCCCAAACAGGATAAACCCAAGGTGAAACACCCCAAGACACATATTAATCAAATTAACAAAGATCAAACACAGAGAACAAATATTAAAAGCAGCAAGGGAAAAGCAAAAAATAACACACAAGGGAATTCCCATAAAGATAACAGATGATCTTTCATTCTTTCAATAGAAACCCTTCAAGCCAGGAGGGAATGGCAAGACATACTTAAAGTGATGAAAGAAAATCACCTACAGCCCAGATTATTGTACCCAGCAAGGATCTCATTCAAATATGTAGGAGAAATCAAAAGCTTTACAGACAAGCAAAAGCTGAGAGAATTCAGCACCACCAAACCAGCTCTCCAACAAATAATAAAGGATATTCTCTGGACAGGAAACACAAAAATGGTGTATAAATTCGAACCCAAAACAATAAAGTAAATGGCAACGGGATCATACTTATCAATAATTACCTTAAACCTAAATGGGTTGAATGCCCCAACCAAAAGACAAAGACTGGCTAAATGGATACAAAAACAAGACCCCTACGTATGCTGTCTACAAGAGACCCACCTCAAAACAGGGGACACATACGGACTGAAAGTGAAGGGATGGAAAAAGATTTTTCATGCAAATAGGGACTAAAAAAAAGCAGGAGTAGCAATACTCATATCAGATAAAATAGACTTTAAAACAAAGGCTGTGAAAAGAGACAAAGATGGTCACTACGTAATGATCAAAGGATCAATCCAAGAAGAAGATATAACAATTATAAATATATATGCACCCAACACGGGAGCACTGCAATATGTAGACAAATGCTAACAAGTATGAAAGGAGAAATTAACAATAACACAATAATAGTGGGAGACTTTAATACCCCACTCACACCTATGAATAGATCAACTAAACAGAAAATTAACAAGGAAACACAAACTTTAAATGATACAATAGACCAGTTAAACCTAATTGATATCTATAGGACATTTCATCCCAAAACAATGAATTTCACCTTTTTCTCAAGCGCACATGGAACCTTCTCCAGGATAGATCACATCCTAGGCCATAAATCTAGCCTTGGTAAATTCAAAAAAATAGAAATCATTCCAAGCATCTTTTCTGACCACAATGCAGTAAGATTAGATCTCAATTACAGGAGAAAAACTATTAAAAATTCCAACATATGGATACTGAACAACATGCTGCTGAATAATCAACAAATCACAGAAGAAATCAAAAAAGAAATAAAATTTGCATAGAAATGAATGAAAATGAAAACACAACAACCCAAAACCTGTGGGACACTGTAAAAGCAATCCTAAGGGGAAAGTTCATAGCAATACAGGAATACCTCAAGAAACAAAAAAAAAAAAATCAAATAAATAACCAAATTCTACACCTAAAGCAACTAGAAAAGGAAGAAATGAAGAACCCCAGGGTTAGTAGAAGGAAAGAAATCTTAAAAATTAGGGCAGAAATAAATAAAAAAGAAACAAGAGACCATAGCAAAAATCAACAAAGCCAAAAGCTGGTTCTTTGAGAGGATAAATAAAATTGAAAAACCATAAGCCAGACTCATCAAGAAATAAAGGGAGAAAAATCAAATCAATAAAATTAGAAATGAAAATGGAGAGATCACAAGAGACAACACAGAAATACAAAGGATCATAAGAGACTACTATCAACAATTATATGCCAATAAAATGGACAACGTGGAAGAAATAGACAAATTCTTAGAAAAGTACAACTTTCCAAAACTGAACCAGGAAGAAATAGAAAATCTTAACAGACCCATCACAAGCACGGAAATTGAAACTGTAATCAAAAATCTTCCAGCAAACAAAAGCCCAGGTCCAGATGGCTTCACAGCTGAATTCTACCAAAAACTTAGAGAAGAGCTAACACCTATCCTGCTCAAACTCTTCCAGAAAATTGCAGAGGAAGGTAAACTTCCAAACTCATTCTATGAAGCCACCATCACCCTAATACCAAAACCTGACAAAGATCCCACAAAAAAAGAAAACTACAGGCCAATATCACTGATGAACATAGATGCAAAAATCCTTAACAAAATTCTAGCAATCAGAATTCAACAACACATTAAAAAGATCATACACTATTACCAAGTGGGCTTTATCCCAGGGATGCAAGGATTCTTCAATATCTGCAAATCAATCAGTGTAATATACACCACATTAACAAACTGAAAAATAAAAACCATATGATTATCGCAATAGATGCAGAGAAAGCCTTTGACAAAATTCAACATCCATTTATGATAAAAACTCTTCAGAAAGCCGGAATAGAAGGAACATACCTCAACATAATAAAAGCTATATATGACAAATCCACAGCAAACATTATCCTCAATGGTGAAAAATTGAAAGTATTTCCTCTAAAGTCAGGAACAAGACAAGGGTGCCCACTTTCACCATTACTATTCAACATAGTTTTGGCCACAGCAATCAGAGCAGAAAAAGAAATAAAAGGAATCCAAATTGGAAAAGAAGAAGTAAAACTCTCACTATTTGCAGATGACATGATCCTCTACATAGAAAACCCTAAAGACTCCACCAGAAAATTTCTAGAACTAATCAATGATTATAGTAAAGTTGCAGGATATAAAATCAACACACAGAAATCCCTTGCATTCCTATACACTAACAATGAGAAAAAAGAAAGAGAAATTAAGGAAACAATTCCATTCACCATAGCAACGGAAAGAATGAAATACTTAGGAATATATCTACGTAAAGAAACTAAAGACCTATATATAGAAAACTATAAAACACTGGTGAAAGAAATCAAAGAGGACACTAATAGATGGAGAAATATACCATGTTCATGGATTGGAAGAATCAATATAGTGAAAATGAATATACTACCCAAAGCAATTTATAGATTCAATGCAATCCCCATCAAGCTACCAATGGTATTCTTCACAGAGCTATAACAAATAATTTCACAATTTGTATGGAAATACAAAAAACCTTGAATAGCCAAAGCGATCTTGAGAAAAAAGAATGGAACTGGAGGAATCAACCTACCTGACTTCAGGCTCTACTACAAAGCCACAGTCACCAAGACAGTATGGTACTGGCACAAAGACAGAAATATAGATCAATGGAACAAAATAGAAAGCCCAGAGATAAATGCACGCACATATGGACACCATATCTTTGACAAAGGAGGCAAGAATATACAATAGATTAAAGACAATCTCTTTAACAAGTGGTGCTGGACGCACTGGTCAACCACTTGTAAAAGAATGAAACTAGAGCACTTTCTAACACCATTCACAAGAATAAACTCAAAATGGATTAAAGATCTAAATGTAAGACCAGAAACTATAAAACTCCTAGAGGAGAATATAGGCAAAACACTCTCTGACATACATCACAGCAGGATCCTCTATGACCCACCTCCCAGAATATTGGAAATAAAAGCAAAAATAAACAAATGCGACCTAATTAAAGGCTTCTGCACAACAAAGGAAAGTATAAGCAAGGTGAAAAGACAGCTTTCGGAATGGGAGAAAATAATAGCAAATGAAGCAACTGAGAAACAACTAATCTCAAAAATATACAAGCAACTCCTACAGCTCAACTCCAGAAAAATAAATGACCCAATCAAAAAATGGGCCAAAGAACTAAATAGACATTTCTCCAAAGAAGACATACAGATGGCTAACAAACACATGAAAAGATGCTCAACATCACTCATTATCAGAGAAGTGCAAATCAAAACCACAATGAGGACCATTTCACACCAGTCAATGGCTGCGATCCAAATGTCTATAAGCAATAAATGCAAGAGAGGGTATGGAGAAAAGGGAACCCTCTTACACTGTTGGTGGGAATGCAAACTAGTACAGCCACTATGGACAACAGTGTGGAGATTCCTTAAAAAACTGGAAATAGAACTGCCTTATGATCCAGCAATCCAACTGCTGGGCATACACCCTGAGGAAACCAGAAGGCAAAGAGACATGTGTACCCCAATGTTCATCGTAGCACTGTTTATACTAGCCAGGACATGGAAGCAACCTAGATGTCCATCAGCAGATGAATGGATAATAAAGCAGTGGTACATATACACAATGGAGTATTACTCAGTCATTAAAAAGAATACATTTGAATCAATTCTAATGAGGTGGATGAAACTGGAGCCTATTATACAGAGTGAAGTAAGCCAGAAAGAAAAACACCAATACAATATACTAACGCATGTATATGGAATTTAGAAAGACGGTAACAATAACCCTGTATATGAGACAGCAAAAGAGACACTGATGTATAGAGTAGTCTTTTGGACTCTGTGGGAGAGCGAGAGGGTGGGATGATTTGGGAGAATGGCATTGAAATACGTATAATATCATATATGGAAGGAGTTGCCAGTCCAGGTTCGATGCAGGATACTGGAGGCTTGGGGCTGGTGCACTGGGATGACCCAAAGGGATGGTATGGGTAGGGAGGAGGGTTCAGGATGGGGAACACGTGTATACCTGTGGCAGATTCATTTCGATACTTGGCAAAACCAATACAATAGTGTAAAGTTTAAAAATAAAATAAAATTAAAAAAAAAATCAGATTAGATCAGATCAGTCGCTCAGTCGTGTCCAACTCTTTGCGACCCCATGAATAGCAGCACACCAGGCCTCCCTGTCCATCACCAACTCCCAGAGTTCACTCAGACTCAAGTCCATCGAGTCAGTGATGCCATCCAGCCATCTCATCTTCTGTCATCCCCTTCTCCTCTTGCCCCCAATCCCTCCAGGCAGCAGAGTCTTTTCCAATGAGTCAACTCTTCGCATGAGGTGGCCAAAGTACTGGAGTTTCAGCTTTAGCATCATTCCTTCCAAAGAAATCCTAGGGCTGATCTCTTTCAGAATGGACTGGTTGGATCTCCTTGCAGTCCAAGAAGAGTCTTCTCCAACACAACACTTCAAAAGCATCAATTCTTCGGTGCTCAGCCTTCTTCACAGTCCAACTCTCACATCCATACATGACCACAGGAAAAACCATAGCCTTGACTAGATGAACCTTTGTTGGCAAAGTAGTGTCCCTGCTTTTGAATATGCTATCTAGGTTGGTCATAACTTTCCTTCCAAGGAGTAAGCGTATTTTAATTTTATGGCTACAGTCACCATCTGCAGTGATTTTGGAACCCAGAAAAATAAAATCTGACACTGTTTCCACTGTTTCCCCATCTATTTCCCTTGAAGTTTGGGACCAGATGCCATGATCTTCGTTTTCTGAATGTTGAGCTTTAAGCCAACTTTTTCACTCTGCACTTTCACTTTCATCAAGAGTCTCTTTAGTTCCTTTTCACTTACTGCCATAAGGGTGCTGTCATCTGCATATCTGAGGTTATTGATATTTATCACAGCAGTCTTGATTCCAGCTTGTGTTTCTTCCAGTCCAGCATTTTTCATAGTGTACTCTGCTTATAAGTTAAATAAACAGGGTGACAATATACAGCCTTGACGAACTCCTTTTCCTATTTGGAACCAGTCTGTTGTTCCTTGGCCAGTTCTAACTGTTGCTTCCTGACCTCTATACACATTTCTCAAGAGGCAGATCAGGTGATCTGGTGTTCCCATCTCTTTCAGAACTTTCCACAGTTTATTGTGATCCACACAGTCAAAGGCTTTGGCATAGTCAATAAAGCAGAAATAGATGCTTTTCTGGAACTCTTGCTTTTTCCATGATCCAGCGCATGTTGGCAATTTGATCTCTGGTTCCTCTGCCTTTTCCAAAACCAGCTTGAACAGCAGGAAGTTCACGGTTCACATATTGCTGAAACCAGCCTTGGAGAATTTTGAGCATTACTTTACTAGCATGTGAGATGAGTGCATTTGTGTGGTAGTTTGAGCATTCTTTGGCATTGCCTTTCTTTGTGATTGGAATGAAAACTGACCTTTTCCAGTCCTGTGGCCACTGCTGAGCTTTCCAAATTTGCTGGCATATTGAGTGCAGCACTTTCACAGCATCATCTTTCAGGATTTGGAATAGCTCCACTTGAATTCCATCACCTCCACTAGTTTGGTTATAGTGATGCTTTCTAAGGCCTACTTGACTTCACATTCCAGGATGTCTGGCTCTACGTCAGTGATCACACCATCGTGATTATCTGGTTCTTGAAGATCTTTTTGTACAGTTCTTCTGTGTATTCTTGCCATCTTTTCTTAATATCTTCTGTTTCTGTTAGGTCCATACCATTTCTGTCCTTTATTGAGCCCATCTTTGCATGAAATGTTCCTTTAGTATCTCTGACTTTCTTGAAGAGATCCCTAGTCTTTCCCATTCTGTCATTTTCCTCTATTTCTTTGCATTAATTGCTGAAGAAGGCTTTCTTATCTCTTCTTGCTATTCTTTGGAACTCTGCATTCAGATGTTTATATCTTTCCTTTTCTCTTTTGCTTTTCGCTTCTCTTCTCTTCTTTTCACAGCTATTTGTAAGGCCTCCCCAGACAGCCCTTTTGCTTTTTTGCATTTCTTTTCCATGGAGATGGTCTGATAGTCACCAAATATCATTTTATCATGGTCAAGACTATAAGTAACCCAGAGATATATAATAAGTGTTCTCTCTACTCAAGTTACCTAGATTCTAATAATTTCCTTTAGAAACCAATCAGACAATAAGTCTTACAGAGAAAGTAATGAGGAAGACTTGCATTTCCCCTAGAATTGCAGACTACATTCAATTCAGTTGCTCAGTCATGGCCAACTCTTTGCTACCCCATGGACTGCAGCACCCGAGGCCTCTCTATCCATCAACAACTCCTGGAGCCCACTCAAACTTATGTCCATTGCATCGGTGATGCCATCCAACCATCTCATCCTTTGTCATCCCCTTCTTCTCAGTATCTTTCCCAGCATCAGGGTCTTTTCCAATGAGTCAGTTCTTTGCATCAGGTGGCAAGTGTATTGGAGTTTCAGCTTCAGCATCAGTTCTTCCAACGAATACTTAGGACTGATTTCCTTTAGGATCAATTTGTTGGATTTCCCTGCAGTCCAAGGGGCTCTCAAGAGTCTTTTCCAACATCACAGTTCAAAAACATCAGTTCTACATTGCTCTGCTTTCTTTATAGTCCAACTTTCACATCCATACATTACTATTAGAAAAACCATAGCTTTGACTAGATGGATTTTTTTTTGGTAAAGTAATGTCTCTCCTTTTTAATATGATGTTGAGGTTGGTCATAGCTTTTCTTCCAAGGAGCAAGTGTCTTTTAATTTCATGGTTGCAGTTACCATCTGCAGTGATTTTGGAGCCCAAGAAAATAAAGTCTGCCACTATTTCCATTTTTTCCCTATTTATTTGCCACGAAGTAATGGGACCGGATGCCATGATCGTAGTTTTCTGAATGTTGGGATTTAAACCATCTTTTTCACTCTCCTCTTTCAATTTCATCAATTTTAGTTCTTCATTTTCTGCCATTAAGGTGGTGTCATCTGCATACACGAAGTTATTGATATTTCTCCTGGCAATCTTGATTCCAGCTTGTTCTTCATCCAGCCCACCATTTTGCATGATATAATCTGCATACCTAAATCCATTCTTTTCCCTGATTCTTGAAGAGTATACCAAAGTAAATATAGTAAAATATAACTCTGAGACTATCTAGAACTGAGAAGACATACATGAAAGAACTTATGAAAAAGTTAAGAAATCCAAAGATTCACAAAATTTACAAGCATGATAAAAGAAATGCAATTTCTACTGTAGTGATAATGAGGGAAATTAAAGATGTGACATAGATTTTAGAAGCTGCCAGATATAAAAGCTTACATTAAAAGCAGTAACAGCTTGACAGATAACTTCTTTTCTGTCACAATGGATGGCAGAAGACAGAAATATGATAACTCAATGTGCTGAGAGATAATAACTGTCAGCCTAGATCATTATAACCAGTGAAAGCATCTTTCATAATGAAAGTTGTATAAAGACATTCCCTAACAAAAATTGGCATGCATGCAACCTGCAGGTATTCTCTCAAGAAAAAGTTAAATGTTGTATTAATGGAAGATTTTAGTACCAAGAAAGAAAAAAAGATAATGTAAAATGTATTGAATATATATATATATGTAAAATAAATTTGTTAACTGTACATAATAATTATAGTCATTGGTGAAGTTTAAATAAAAATTAAAATACATACATATTTACATGTAATTATTAATGTGAAATAATGAAGATGAAGAATTCTGAAATATTACCATTGTTAGGGGGCAACTAAAAATCAACTGATTAAATTTAGACTGACACAGTGTGTGCTATTTATAATGCTAAGAACACAGGATAAAGTATAGAAACAAAGAGTGTAAGTTCCAGACTAGGAGAGGAATACAAACAGAAAGAATGAATAACTAATTCTAGTGGAAACTAAAATCTAAGGGAAAAAAAAAAAAAACATAAAATAGATGGAATATTAAGTGAAAAACAGGCCCATATATAGAATTATATTTTATTATTAAAATTTATTAGATTCCTCAGGGGTAAAAGTGTCTTCATGTATTAGATATACAATCCAATTTCTTCTATGTATAAGAGACACAGGTGGACCATAAGTTAGTTCAATGGTTGACTGCAAAATGAAAATAAATTACTTACCAAATTCAAACCAAAGGAGCTGGTATAGCAACATAAATAACATAAAACCTAGAACTTAAGGATCATATAACTAGTAGACAAAACATTAATAATCACTCCATTGATAAAAATGCAATAGCCATGACTACATAATTGTTCTAAAATAGGATTGTTATAATAATTTACCCTCAAGACATAGAAGGCAAAACACAACATACTAGGTATTTAACTTTAAGACACTTTTCTTGGTAATTGATAGAAAAAGTTGGCTAATGTTAAATAAGGGTTATGGAAGATTTTATCAAATTTGAAAACTTAACCAGATATCTACATAAAGAGCAATGAGCTCAGAAATTGCAGAATTTAATCTTTCAAACACAAGAACATTTATAAAATTGAGTGTGTACAGGGACAGAAGCATGGATGATTCCAGTCTGCATTCTGATTGCAATACACTACACTAGAAATGAAAACGTTTAGCATAAAAATCCCCATGTGCTTGATAATTAATATCTTTCATTAAAATGGCTTTGGGGGAATATATATATATATATATATATATATATATATATATATATATAAAGGAAATGGCAACCCAATCCAGTATTCTTGCCTAGGAAATCCCATGGACAGAGGAGCCTGGTGGTCTACAGTCCATGGAATCTCCAGAGTTGGGCATGCCTTAGCTACTGAACCACATTCACCATGTATACACACACACACACACACACACACACACACGTGTGAAGATGCCAAGTATCTTCATTTGAGTTTAACTCTTTGCAACTCTATGTACTGCAGTCTACCAGGTTCCTCTGCCCATGGGATTCTCCAGTCAAGAATACTGGAGTGGGTTGCTGTGCCCTCCTCCAGGGTATTGTCCTGGACCAGGGATCAAAACTGCATCTTTTATGTCTTCTGCACTGGCAGGTGGGTTCTTTATTATTAGCACCACCTGGTAAGCCCATATGTCTGTATATATATAGTACACACATGTGTGTGTGCATATATATATACACACATACGTGCATATAATATTATAGCAGAAGTTAGAAAACATTCATAACTGGATGGTGACTTAACTACTGAACATCAAAACATTTGGAATAGAACTAAATACTGCAAAGCAAAATTTTTGGGGTATACTAAGAAGGATATTCAAAGACTTAAATGTATATATCTTAAAAAATGATAAAAATTAATGAGGCAATTTGACCTAAAATAATTTTTTTAATTCAAAGAGAAATAAAATGATAAATTCTAATTTAATTAAATAAAAATCAACATATAATGAAGAGGAACAGATGAATAAAATTAAAGTTACATTTGAAAGACTAATTTATTGACAAATCTTTGGAAAGACTGAGGAAAGAAGAGGGGTGGGAAGAGAAGGTATGTATCCACACTCATAAACACATAAAAATGAGAAAGAATTACTAATTATGTAAAAAAAGATAAAGAATAGTGAGAAGAATTTAGGAACAACTCAGGTAAAAAAATTGAACTATGGTGGAAGAAAAAAATAGAGAATATAAGTCTTTTCATAATTAATAAAGACTAAGCAAAGGGGAAAATTTTTCTTAAAAAAAAAAAAAAAACAAGTGGGTTTATTTGTAGGCTTCTCAGGTGGTACTAGTGGTAAAGAACACACCTGAGAATGTAGGAGACATAAGAGACGTGTGTTTGTTCCCTGGGTCAGGAAGATCCCCTTTAGAGGTCATGGCAACTCACTCCAGTATTCTTGCCTGGGAAATCCCATGGACAGAAGAGTCTAGCTGACTATGGTGCATAGGGTCGCGAAGAGTAGAACACAACTGAAGTGACTTAGCACACATGCAGACATACAACAAATGTTAAAGGAACAAATATTCCATACTGTGCATTGTATCCCAAAGCAGAGAGTGAGGAAATCTCCACAGGTCACTTTAAGAAGATAGTATAGACCTAAAACTGAAGTGGGAAAAGGAGGCAAAAGAAAATTATATTTTATAATAGGTACATTATACACAGAGGAGGTATTATATTTTAGATCAAAAAAATTGTAATAGTACAAATACTTGTTGGAAAAATATATAAACATACGAAAATGAAAATTTATCTTGTTTCAAATTGTGTGTGTGTGTGTGTGTGAATAACTTAAATCTTTGGTCAATATGTTTTCTGAATTGTGACTCTCCTTTTATAAGATGTATTGATTTTGCTAAAATAGTGGTTACCTATTTCAGATATATTTTGCAAATATCTTTTCCACTCTGTTGGCTTTTCATAGTCTCAATGAGTTCCTTAATGAAAGAGATATTCTTAATTTTGATGATGTCTGATAAGGCGATTGGATTTTCTCCATGTATAATTCTATGGTTTCCTTTCTGATTGTCTCACTTAAAAAAACATTTCTTAGTCTAAGTTTATTAAGATAATTAAATAAAAGCTTAAAAATTTTTACTTTATATTGAGTGATTTTTACATATTATATTTCAATCTACTCAGTTCAGTTCAGTTCAGTCTCTCAGTTCTGTCCAACTCTTTGCAACCCCATGAACCGCAGCACGCCAGTCCTCCCTGCCCATCACCAACTCCCGGAGTCCACCCAAACCCATGTATATTGAGTCAGTGATGCCATCCAACCATCTCATCCTCTGTCATCCCCTTCTCCTCCTGCCCCCAATCTTTCCCACCATCAGTGTCTTTTCAAATGAGTCAGCTCTTTGTATCAGGTGGCCAATGCATTGGAGTTTCAGCTTCAACATCAGTCCTTCCAATGAACATCCAGGACTGATCTCCTTTAGCATGGACTGGTTGGATCTCCTTGCAGTCCAAGGGACTCTCAAGAGTCTTCTCTAACACCACAGTTCAAAAACATCAATTCTTTGGTGCTCAGCTTTCTTTATTTTATTTATTTATTTATTTTGCTTTACAATTTTTTTTTCTTTTTACACTTTACAATATTGTATTCATTTTGCCACATAACAACATGAATCTGCCATGGGCGTACGGCTTTCTTTATAGTCCAACTCTCACATCCATACATGACTACTAGAAAAACCATAGCCTTGACTAGATGGATCTTTGTTGGCAAAGTAATGTCTTTGCTTTTTAATATGCTGTCTAGATTGGTCATAATTTTCCTTCCAAGGAGTAAGCATCTTTTAATTTTATGACTGCAATCACTATCTTCAGTGATTTTGGAGCCCCCAAAGATAAAGTCAGCCACTGTTTCCCCATTTATTTGCCATGAAGTGATGGGACCGACTGAATGCCATGATCTTAGTTTTCTGAATGTTGAGCTTTAAGCCAACTTTTTCACTGTCCACTTTCACTTTCATCAAGATGCTCTTTAGTTCTTCTTCACTTTCTGCCATAAGGGTGGTGCCATCTGTATATCTGAGGTTATTGATATTTCTCCTGGCAATCTTGATTCCAGCTTGTGCTTCCTCCAGCCCAGAATTTCTCATGATGCACTCTGCATATAAGTTAAATAAGCAGGGTGACAATATACAGCCTTAATGCACTCCTTTTCCTATTTGGGACCAGTCTGTTTTTTGGTCCATGTCCAGTTCTAACTGTTGCTTCCTGACCTGCATACATGTCTAGAGTTTTTAGGTTGTATGAAGTGAGATATTTATGTTCAAGATCAATGCAGTTGTCTCATTATTTTATCCATTCTTTATATATGCTCGTTTTGTGAGTGTGTGTTAAAACTCATCTCCATATTGTTCCTTTATTGTAGAGCAGTTATTTCTCTAGTTTTCAGGTCCCTGTCAGACAGAACTGATTCATATGTCACTGGTCACTGTATATTTGTTATGTTAATGACAGAAAGTATGTTCAGGCTTTCCCAGGCACCACCATCTTGAAATGATTCTTATAGACTGAATCTAGGCATCACATTTTAAACTGTGACACTGATAACGAGAAAGGTGTCCAGGTAGAGTAGTCAACATAAAAAATAGATCAGGGCTAAAAAATAAATAAATAAATAAACAAACAACAGTTTTCATTGATTAAAGAAGATTCATGGGGAAATTTATTTTTATGTAATCTAAATTATATAACTTGGAAGAAAACTTACATTTTTATCTACATGGCCCCAAAGTTCTGGTGCCCAAAGGTTCAGTTCAGTTGCTCAGTCATGTCTGACTCTTTGTGACCCCATGAACCACAGCATGCCAGGCCTCCCTGTCCATCACCAACTCCCAGAGTCCACCCAAACCCATGTCCATTGTGTCAGTGATGCCATCCAATCATCTCATCCTCTGCCATCCCCTTCTCCTTCTGCCTTCAATCTTTCCCAGCATCAGGGTCTTTTCAAATGAGTCAGCTCTCCGCATCAGGTGGCCAAAGTATTGGAGTTACTCAATATGTCAGCAAATTTGGAAAACTCAGCAGTGGCCACAGGACTGGAAAAGGTCAGTTTTCATTCCAATCCCAAAGAAAGGTAATGCCAAAGAATGCCCAAAGGTTACATACATATATATAAAGGGTGTATCAGTTTGCTATAGCAAAGACAGTTCTAATAATCAAGTTTTCCACATAACTAGATCACTCTTGGATATGAGGATTTTTTTTTCCTGGAGGCTTTTACTTGAAGAACATATATTTTCTCTTCAGGAGATTGTGCACGGATTTTTGCACTGGGAAGTCTTACAAATCCAGCTTTTGCACAGTCTTTTATTTTCAGAAATTACCAGTGAATCAAACTTATACAGAACACTCTAGAAAACAAAAATGTATATATATGAACAAAGTTCTTTAATTTACAGCTCCTACACTGTCCTTTTTTTAGGCTCATAAATTAAAAACCATGTAATTGAGTATTTTATTATCTATGCTATATTCTTAAGGAATCCTAATATAAGATATTCAAAGCAGATAAAATTAGTTAAATACTAAGTTGTTGTATTGATTAAGATTATTTTGTGCCTCACTAGCCTTTTGTCCAATACTCTCTTCTTGATTTTGATTGTTCCTTATCTTCAGGTATCCTGAACATTTTCTAAATCATTCTTGCAAACTACTGAAGCCAGATCTTAACTCTCTAATGCCTACTTCTTTGCATCTTATATAATCTTATATAATCTAAATAATTTATTAGCCCCTCAGCTTAACTCAAGAATGCCAACATATTATTGAATCATAATCAATTAGTATATATTAATATGCATATTTGTATCTTCAAAAGGTAACTGTTAATCATCTCATTTTTGCACTAAAAGAACAATTACAGTGGGATTAGAAATAGTGTCAGGTTTTTGTTAATCTTTAGACAAAATCCTTTTGTTCCTAAAATCAGATTTTGAACTTATTTCTTCTAACCTTTTGACAAACATGAATTGAATGGATACACCAGTTGATATTACCTTCTACTAAGCAAAGAAAGGAGAAAGCAATGACACCCCACTCCAGTACTCTTGCCTGGAAAAATCCCATGAGCAGAGGAGCCTGGTGGTCTGCAGTCCATGGGGTCGCTAAGAGTCGGACACGACTAAGCAACTTCACTTTCACTTTTATGCATTGGAGAAGGAAATGGCACCCCACTCCAGTACTCTCGCCTGGAAAAATCCCAGGGACGGAGGGCCTGGTGGGCTGCAGTCCATGGGGTCACTAAGAGTCGGACACGACTGAAGAGACAGCAGCAGCAGCAGCAAGCAAAGAAAAGAGAAGACTATGTTTCCATTCAGTATTACATTTCCCTTTTTCTATAATTCTTAGAACTATTTTGGATACCTCAGACACAAAGCAGGAACTAGAGTCCAGAGTCTATCAAATTCATCAGTCTTGAAAAGAACAACCTCTTCTCAGTCAGCAGCTCAGAATTCTCTCCTCATCTATTTGTCTCATGAAATTATGTTTACAAAAGATAATCTGACCTTTTGAGTTAGACTATTTCCTGATTTCATATTTTGCCGCTCCTCCAAATTTCTGGTGTTAAGATGAACAGGGAAAGCAATGGGAAGCCACTGAGACCAGAAATGAAGCATAGAGGGAGAAATTTACCTCTGTTTCTTGTATGTTTATAAAAAGCATCATTTGCAGATTTTCAGAAGCCCAGTCTTCAAATACTCATCTAGAAATGTCTGATCCTTGTCTTCCTTGAAACTAAAGTCTGTTTTAGCACTGTGACCCTGTCAATGTAAGAGCTTTAATTAGTATTGAACGTGGCCTGGCAGAATCCTAAGTATTGTGAGGCTACATTAGTTCTATGATTCCCGTTGCTTCAGTGACCATGAATTAAAGACAATATCAACTTCAAGGTTCTTCTTCCTACTTCTAACTTTTCAAGAGAGCCATTAGCTAGATTAATTTTTCCTTAACTCTTTTATCTGTCTTTTCCTCTCCAAATCATGTCTTTCAGATGACAAATCTTTCATTTTTAGACTGAATAGAGTAACTGTGCTTCTTTTCCAAAAATGTTTATCATTTGTTTAAGCCTAATTTAATTTACTTTCAAAACGTAGTCCTATATGGCCTTTATTAGCACTGCATTATAACTCTGCCTCATTATTATGTTTGTGTCCCTTTAACAATACTTTTAACTTAGCAAAAGATCTTTTTTGCAATGCAGATGATGGTGCAGAACACATTAAATAAATTTAATATTAATATTACTGGAGAGCTCCTCTATGGCCAAACAACATTTCACTCCCATTATAATGTTTATGGGAATGATTTGCAATACTGAATAAGATATAATTCTTTAATGATAGACCAATAAAAAGAATATCATTATATGGTTGCACAAATGTCTTTCCCCTCAATAAAATTTTTAGTTATGTGAACACGCTGTCTTTCAGAATGACTTACGAATAAAATTTCTACCTTGACTTGTACATTAATCAGGGGAGGGGGAGCAAAATCTATTTTTCAAAACATGACCCAACCATCTAATGACTTGTTTAACCAGGCATTAATCTTTGTAGCTGCCAAATCTTTTCTCTTTCCTTCAAATGAACTGGCATAATGCTGATTTCACTCATATGTAGACACGAAGTGCCCTATTTCCTAGGGGAATAATTATTAGCATTTCCTCAGAGCAGTTTGAAGGGTATTTCTGGTCTTAGATATGGCTCTTTTCTCCCCCTCGAAAAGCCATTTGTTCTCTGCTTTTTCTTGCTGCCATTTGAGGAGTGATGAAAAAAATGCAAGTAATTCAGAAAAGATGATATACATAGAAGTGTTTCCTATGTTTCAGTGAAAAAGACAACTTAGATTCTATATAAGAAAGCAATTTTAAGTAAATTTGTTCTTGGTGCTTTGCATCACTTTTTCTAATGATATGTAATTCACAAGTTTGGCCCTAATAGTATAGTCTTGAATAACAAAACTCTCTTCAACTTCTCAACTCAAACATTTACATATAAATGTACCATCAACACCAGTACCAGCACATTTTATCTTTGTCAAGTATCTTAGTACATTTAGGCTGCCCTAACAGAATGCCATAGACTGGGTGGCTTATGAACAAAATAAATTTATTTCTCATAATTGTGGAAACTGGAAATTCAAGATCACAGTGCTGGCAGATTTGGTATATGGTGAGAGCTCCCTTCCTGGTTCATAGATGACCATCTTTTTCTGTGTTCAGATGAATGAAGTTGATGAGGAAGTTCTCTAGTGCCCTTTTATAAGGCACAAATCTCATTTGTGATGGCTCCATCTTCATGACCTAATCACCTCCCAAAGGCCCACGCTCTGAAATACCACCACATTGAATGTTAGAACTTAACATAAGAATTTGGGGACACAAAAATATTTAGTCAATAACACCATGTTTCTTTTTTTTATCTTCAAAATTTGTTTGAAATTTATTAATTTTAAATTGAAGGATGATTTCTTTACAATATTGTCTTGGTTTCTGCCATACTTCAATATGAATCATCCATAGGTATATACATGTCCCCTTCCTCTTGATCCTACCTCTCACCTCCCATCCTGTCTCAAACCTCTAGGTTGTCACAGAGCCCTGGTTTGAGCTCCTTGAGTCATAGAACAAATTCCCACTGGTTGTTTATTTTACATACGGTAAGACAGACAGCATATTAAAAAGGAGAGACATTTCTTTGTCAGCAAAGGTCCGTCTAGTCAAGGCTATGGTTTTTTCAGTAGTCATGTATGGATGTGAGACTTAGACTATAAAGAAAGCTGAGCACCGAAGAACTGATGTTTTTGAACTGTGATGTTGGAGAAGACTCTTGAGAGTCCCTTGGACTGCAAGGAGATCCAACCAGTCCATTCTAAAGGAGATCAGTCCTGGGTGTTCATTGGAAGAACTGATGCTGAAGCTGAAACTCCAATACTTTGCCCACCTGATCCGAAGAGGTGACTCATTTAAAAAGACGCTGATGGTGGGAAAGATTGAGGACAGGAGGGGAAGAGGATGACAGAGGATGAGACGGTTGGATTGCATCACTGATTCAATGGACATGAGTTTGGGTAAACTCTAGGAGTTGGCAATGGACAGGGAGGTCTGGCACGCTGCCGTGCATGGGGTCGCAAAGAGTCGGACACGACTGAGCAACTGAACTGAACTGAATGTGTGTTTCACTGCTACTCTCTCCCTAGACACACACTGCCCATAAACACAGGAAGAGTCTCATCAGGGCTTCCGGCATTTATAGACAAGATATAACTCAAATTTTTGTGAACTTTATTTTTCTGAAACCACATATATTTTATTTCTAACTCATTAGTCTCATTAGACAATTTCATCACACATCATTTATGATGAGTTGTTATTTTTATACTTAGTAGATAGTTTTCCTCTAGTTCTTTCA
Organism: Bos taurus; assembly: GCF_002263795.3. Classification (NCBI taxonomy): domain Eukaryota; kingdom Metazoa; phylum Chordata; class Mammalia; order Artiodactyla; family Bovidae; genus Bos; species Bos taurus. The sequence continues at coordinate 53,018,053 of NC_037338.1, read as the reverse complement.
AACCAGATATGTCAGCTAAGTTTTCAGTTGTACTGTGTGCATTGCTTAAAGATATTCTAAGTTTGATGAAACTACTTCCAATAAAAATCAATAAAATAAAATCATCTCAGATCGCATTTTCTAATTCTATGTTTCTATAAATCTCTTTAAAATGATTGCATTAGGATGGTTACTTTTTTTTTTTTTTTTACGTTTTCTTTTTTTCTTTTTTTATTTTATTTTATTTTTAAACTTTACATAATTGTATTAGTTTTGCCAAATATCAAAATGAGTCCGCCACAGGTATACATGTGTTCCCCATCCTGAACCCTCCTCCCTCCTCCCTCCCCATACCATCCCTCTGGGTCCCAGTGCACTAGCCTCAAGCATCCAGTATCGTGCATCGAACCTGGACTGGCATCTCATTTCATACATGATATTTTACATGTTTCAATGCCATTCTCCCAAATCTTCCCACCCTCTCCCTCTCCAATAGAGTCCATAAGACTGTTCTCTACATCAGTGTCTCTTTTGCTGTCTCGTACACCGGGTTATTGTTACCATCTTTCTAAATTCCATATATATGCGTTAGTATACTGTATTGATGTTTTTCCTTCTGGCTTACTTCACTCTGTATAATAGGCTCCAGTTTCATCCACCTCTTTAGAACTGATTCAAATGTATTCTTTTTAATGGCTGAGTAATACTCCATTGTGTATATGTACCACTGCTTTCTTATCCATTCATCTGCTGATGGACATCTAGGTTGCTTCCATGTCCTGGCTATTATAAACAGTGCTGCGATGAACACTGGGGTACACGTGTCTCTTTCCCTTCTGGTTTCCTCAGTGTGTATGCCCAGCAGTGGGATTGCTGGATCATAAGGCAGTTCTATTTCCAGATTTTTAAGGAATCTCCACACTGTTCTCCATAGTGGTTGTACTAGTTTGCATTCCCACCAACAGTGTAAGAGGGTTCCCTTTCTCCACACCCTCTCCAGCATTTATTATTTGTAGACTTTTGGATCACAGCCATTCTGACTGGTGTGAAATGGTACCTCATAGTGGTTTTGATTTGCACTTCTCTGATAATGAGTGATGTTGAGCATCTTTTCATGTGTTTGTTAGCCATCTGTATGTCTTCTTTGGAGAAATATCTATTTAGTTCTTTGGCCCATTTTTTGATTGGGTCATTTATTTTTCTGGAGTTGAGCTGTAGGAGTTGCTTGTATATTTTTGAGATTAGTTGTTTGTCAGTTGTTTCATTTGCTATTATTTTCTCCCATTCTGAAGGCTGCCTTTTCACCTTGCTAATAGTTTCCTTTGATGTGCAGAAGCTTTTAAGGTTAATTAGGTCCCATTTGTTTATTTTTGCTTTTATTTCCAATATTCTGGGAGGTGGGTCATAGAGGATCCTGCTGTGATGTATGTCAGAGAGTGTTTTGCCTATGTTCTCCTCTAGGAGTTTTATAGTTTCTGGTCTTACATTTAGATCTTTAATCCATTTTGAATTTATTTTTGTGTATGGTGTTAGAAACTGCTCTAGTTTCATTCTTTTACAAATGGTTGACCAGATTTCCCAACACCACTTGTTAAAGAGATCGTCTTTAATCCATTGTATATTCTTGCCTCCTTTGTCAAAGATAAGGTGTCCATATGTGCGTGGATTTATCTCTGGGCTTTCTATTTTGTTCCATTGATCTATATTTCTGTCTTTGTGCCAGTACCATACTGTTTAGTTTTTATAACTTTCTTGGATTTAAAACAAGAGAAACTTTTTATCAGTGAATGAGATAATGAGTTTTATATCTTCCTTAATGAGACTGTCTTTTTGACATGGGTTTCAAGTTAAAAGTATCTGGGCTTCAGGCTAAAATATTATATTTACTTGAATCATTGCCCAGATAGGTGTTTATTCATACCTACTCAAATAAGTCAGTATAATTTATATAGCCAATTACTTTTATCCCCCTACAAAAGAGACAAAACAAACAACAACAAGAAACTAGCAAAATAAAAATCATATGCAATAATCTTATTATATTGTGCCAGCAAAATAATAACGTCATGTGACCAAATTTAATGGATGTGATCATATACATAAACACTCATACATACAATGTCTGCTTGTAATAAAAATTTAATTTAAAAAATTTAAATAAGAAATGAAGAAGCTAGAGGCAGACTGTTTGTATAAACCAGGGCTACAATATTTCTAGCTGCATTAACTTCAACAATTCTTACAACTTCTCTGAAATTTTTTTTTCCCCTTCACTTTTAAATAGCAATAAATTTCAAAAGTCTAACCTTACTTTACCCATGACATTATTACCAGGATCAAATAATAAAGTATTTTGGTCAGTTCTCCAAAGACAGAAATTTACTACACACGTTATTGAAAATTCACTTGTATGAAATAATTTCCCCACTGATTGCTGATATTCAAAGTGGCATACTAAATATATTTCAATTGTATCATTCCTTTTCTTTTATCCTAATGCTTTGGCATAAGATTTGGCTTCTTTTGAGTTAGTCATGAACTGATAATGAATATATTAATAGCTTGGTGTTTTCAATCTTCTTTTACACAACCTGTTTGATTAATGAGAATTTTCTTTTTAAATGTATGCAATAAGAGATAATTCCTTTATTACTTGGGAATATCCCGTACCTTGGTTAACACCTTCATTTTCATGGTAGGGGAAACTTAGGTCTTTGTGTCTCACATTTGTTTATAAGTTCAGTTCAGTCACTCAGTTGTGTCCAACTCTTTGCGACCCCATACACTACAGCACGCCAGGTCTCCCTGTCCATCACCAACTTCAGGAGTTTACCCAAACTTATGTCCACTGAGTTGGTGATGCCATCCACCCATTTCATCCTCTGTCATCCCCTTATCCTCCTGCCCTCAATCTTTCCCAGCATCACCGTCTTTTCAAATGAGTCAGCTTTTAGCATCAGGTGGTCAAAGTATTGGAGTTTCAGCTTCAACATCAGTCCTTTCAATGAACACTCAGGACTGATCTCCTTTAGACGGACTGGTTGGATCTCCTTGCAGTTTAAGGGACTCTCAAGAATCTTCTCCAATACCACAGTTCAAAACATCAATTCTTTGGTGCTCAGCTTTCTTTATAGTCCAACTCTCACATCCATACATGACCACTGGAAAAATCATAGCCTTGACTAGACGGACCTTTGTTGGCAAAGTAATGTCTCTGCTTTTTAATATGCTATCTAGGTTGGTCATAACTTTCTTTCCAAGGAGTAAGCGTGTTTTAGTTTCATGCCTTCAATCGCCATCTGCAGTGATTTTGGAGCCCCCAAAAATAAAGATAACAAAGGTCTCCACTGTTTCCCCATCTATTTTCCATGAGTGATGCGACCAGATGCCATGATCTTAGTTTTCTGAATGTTGAGCTTTCAGCCAACTTTTTTCACTCTCCTCTTTCACTTTCATCAAGAGGCTTTTTAGTTCCTCTTCACTTTCTGCCATAAGGGTGGTGTCATCTGCATATCTGAAGTTATTGATATTTCTCCTGGCAATCTTGATTCCAGCTTGTGCTTCCTCCAGCCCAGCGTTTCTCATGATGTACTCTGCATACAAGTTAAATAAGCAGGGTGACAATATACAGCCTTGATGTACTTCTTTTCCTACTTGAAACCAGTCTGTTGTTCCATGTCCAGTTCTAACTGTTGCTTCCTGACCTGCATACAGATTTCTCAAGAGGCAGGTCAGGTGGTCTGGTATTCCCATCTCTTTCAGAACTTTCCACAGTTTATTGTGATCCACACAGTCAAAACTTTGGCATAGTCAATAATGCAGAAATATATATTTTCTGGTTGTCTTGCCTTTTTGATGATCTAGCAGATGTTGGCAATTTGATCTCTGGTTCCTCTGCCTTTTCTAAAACCAGATTGAACATCTGGATGTTCACGGTTCACATATTGCTGAAGCTTGGTTTGGAGAATATTGAGCATTACTTTACTAGCATGTGAGATGAGAGCAACTGTGTGGTTGTTTGAGCATTCTTTGGCATTGCCATTCTTTGGGATTGGAATGAAAACCGATTTTTCCACTACTGTGGCCACTGCTGAGTTTTCCAAATTTGCTGGCATATTGAGTGCAGCACTTTCACAGCATCATCTTTCAGGATTTGGAATAGCTCAACTGGAATTCCATCACCTCCACTAGCTTTGTTCATAATGATGCTTCCTAAGGCCCACTTGACTTCACATTCCAGGTTATCTGGTCTAGGTAGTGATCACACCATCATGATTATTTGGGTCACGAAGACTTTTTTTTTGGCACAATTCTTCTGTGTATTCCTGCCACCTCTTCTTTATATGTTCTGCTTCTGTTATATCCATACAATTTCTGTCCATTATTCATCCCATCTTTGCATGAAAGTTTCCCTTGTTATCTTTAATTTTCTCATTCTATTATTTCCCTCTATTTCTTCACACTGATCACTGAGGAAGGCTTTCTTATCTCTTCTTGGTATTCTTTTGCAATCATTTCTTATAGAGTTCTGACCATGTGACAGAAAGTGTTACCAGGTTGCAATTTGAATCTTATTGCATACATGGAAATTACCATACTAGGGTAGCTTTCAGTTTTGTGCACTAGCTAAGTATGCAATTATATTGTGACATTTGTCTAATTTTCATTCAGTCCCAAACACAAAGATGCTGACTGTCAGTTCCAAAGCTGACCTTTTCAGAGTGAGCTAATTGGAAGGGTTTTCTTCCTTCTCAGGAAACTCCTATTTAAGATCTTTAAATTATTTACCTAAACATTTACCTGCATTAGGATACCAAATGCAGTCATTTCCACTTAATCTGATACTTAGATCATATTATATTCATCACTTAATAGGAAAGATTAAAACCCTATCAGCCTTCTCTTCTAATCAGTGGTAATTATTTTAAGCAGATATAAATGGATAATTCAATCATAATATTTTCAGAAACTTGCCACGTTTTAGAGTTGATAGAAGTAAAAAAGTAATTAAAAAAAAAACTGTAAAAGGAAATATGAAGAGCTGAGGCAAAACTATGTAGTGCCTAGGGCTAATTTTGAAACTTTTTCTTATCATTTGAGATGAATATTGAATAAGAGAAGCCAAATATTAACCTAGTAGGTGAGCCATCTCATTTCCTTTTAGAACTCAAAATCCCAGCTGCTTTGCTATACCAATAGAAGAAACATTTCACAGACATTTACATCTTCAAACTGACCATTTACTTTTAAAGTTCCATTCATTAATATTTCAGGATTTTTGTGCAGTGACTGCATACATATATACATGTGTGTTTATGTGTGCATATATATGTATATACATGAAAACTGAATATCAAGCCTATATTTTCTCTTTTGTCAGTACACTCTAGTCTTAAGAGAACTGTGAAAAAAAGGAAAAATGATCATAGAATAATTCACAAATGTATAATATAGCTTTTCCATCAGAAGTCAATTCATCAGGGGAATGTATTCCTTATGTACTATTGCCGAGTAAACTGTAACAAAGTAGCTTCTTGAAACATTTGTTATCTCACAGTATTTGTGGGTTAGGAATCTTGGTATGGTTTAACTCGATTCAATAGATAAAATTCTCACAATTCTTCATGCTCTCACAATTCTGTTGGAGCTATTGTCTCATCTGAAAGCTAGATTAGGGAAAGAATTCAATTCCAAGTTCACATGCATGGTGTTTTTCTTGCTCCCATTCCTCTTGAGCTATCCAAATAGGGCCATGAATTATCAATGATTTCGGCCAGTGACTTCCCTCAGTTTCCTGACACATAAATCTCTCCATTGGGGAATTCACAACATGGAAGTTTTCTTCACCAGAGTGAGAAAGCAAGATGATGATAATGATGATAATGAGAGAGATAAATGTAGAGAACGAAAGAAGAAAAGAGCTTAAGTACAAGAAAGAAGTCAAGGTGCTTTCTGCCTAAACTTGAAAAAGGAGGCCTATTACTCTTACAACTTTCTATTTATTAGAAGCAAATTACTAGGTTCATCTAACACTCAAGAAGAGAGGGCTGTACAAGAATGTGCATCATTGGGATTATCTTAAATAACTGCCTACCATATGAAAAATTCAGGTTTTTTTTTCTTTATTCTCCAAGATGATGTGGGAGGTTTTCATGTTTCAGTGGAGGTCTGTACCACCAACTATATTTCTTACCAAAATCTCTTATCTACTATAAGAAGATAAATGGATAGAAAAATGGATATATACATAGATACACAGCGCATAGTTCTAAACAGGAATATCCAGTTTTACATTGGGTGAATTAGCAACGCTGCATGTGATGAAGTTTGCTGACATATTAACTTGTAAGAAAAATATATTCCTTATTGCAAGTAGAGACACCACAGATAATAAATGTATATATCTCACTAATTTGTGATATCACTTTTGAAAATTATTTCAAATGCTTTAATCATTTGAATACTTCCTCATGTGAGCATACATGTAGTGAACTCAGCAGTAGTAGCTGTTGCATTATTTCATAATAAATGCTTTCTAGTAATAAATTATTTTAATATTCAATCTAAAGTCATATTGAATATGATACGTTCAGTATGTCAAGTTTCTTACAGTGACATTCTAACATTTAGTCACCTGTAAAAGCATTCATCCCACAGTTCCTCACTAGGATAGAAACACCTATGTTTCTTTCATCTATCATAGTATATACAGATTAGAGTGCAATAATTTCACTTGCTAATTAATAAGAACTCTAGCAGTGCACTTTTAAGACTCTCCAATCATATTCTTGTGTTTGCTTCCAATTTTTAACGAACATATATGAATAGAATCTAGACAGAATAACTAAATCTGCATGTGCAAGTTCTTCAATTAATTAGTTATAGACCTTGGGTTAGAATCTACACACTCTTGTTGTTTAGTTGCTAAGTCATGTCTGACTCTTTGTGACTTCATGGACTGTAGCTTGCCAGGCTTCCCTGTCCTACACTATCTCCTGAAGTTTGCTCAAATTCATGTCCACTGAGCCAGTGATGCCATCCCATTCTCTAATACTCTATCACCCCTTCTCCTGTCCTCGATCTTTCCCAGCATTACGGTCTTTTCCAATCAGTTCTTTACATTATTTGGCCAAAATATTGGAGCTTCAGCTTCAGCATCAGTCCTTCCAATGTATATACAGGGTTGATTTCCTTTGGAATTTACTGATTTGATCTCCTTGCTGTTCAAGGGACTCTCAAGAATCTTCTTCAGCACCACAGTTTGAAGGCATCAGTTCTTTGGTGATCAGCTCCGTTGTGGTCCAACTCTTACATCCATACATGACATCTGGAAAAACCATACCTTTAACTATGTGGACATTTTTCAGGGAAGTGATGTCTCTGCTTTTTAATATACTGAAAAGGCAGAGAAACCAGAGATCAAATTGCCAAAATCCATTGGATCATAGATAAAGCAAAATAATTGCAGAAAAAATATCTATTTCAGTTTCAATGACTATGTTAAATAAAGTCATAGGTTGGTCTAGGTTGGTCATAGCTTTTCTACAAATGAGAATGTGTCTTTTAATTTCATGGCTGCATTCACTGTCCACTGTGATTTTGGAGACCAAGAAAATAAAGTCTGCTACTGTTTCCATTTTTTCCCCATCTACTTGCCATGAAGTGATGGGACCAGGTGCCATGATCTTAGTTTTTTAATGTTGAATTTAAGCCAGTTTTTTCACTCTACACTTTCACCTTCATCAAGAGACACTTAGTTCCTATTTACTTTCTGCCATTAGATTAGTGCCATCTGCATATCTGAGATTGTTGATATTTCTCCTGGCAGTTTTGATTCCAGCTTGTAGTACATCCAGCCTGGCATTTCTCATGCTGTACTCTGCATGTAAATTAAATAAACAGGGTGACAATATACAGCCTTGACATACTCTTTTCTTAATTTTGAACCAGTCTATTGTTCCATGTCAGGGTATAACAGTTTCTTCTTAACCTCCATACAGATTTCTCAGGAGGCAGGTAAAGTGGTCTGATATTTCCATCTCTTTAAGATTTTCCCAGTTTGTTGTGATCCACACAGTCAAAGGCTTTATTTAACATAGTCAATGAAACTGAAGTAGATATTTTTTCTGCAATTATTTTGCTTTATCTATGATCCAATGGATTTTGGCAATTTGATCTCTGGTTCCTCTGCCTTTTCTAAATTCAACTTGTACATCTGGAATCTTCAGTTCATGCACTGATAAGAGTAGCTTGAAAGATGAGTTTGAAAGATTTTGAGCTTTATCTTGCTAGCATGTGAAATGATCACAAGTGTCTGGTAGTTTGAACCTTCTTTGGAGGAGGAAATGGCAACCACCTCCAGTATTCTTGACTACAGAATTCCATGGACAGAGGAATTCCTGGCCTACTATGGAACTGTCTATGGGGTTGCAAACAGATGGAAATGCCTGAGCAACCAACACTTTGAACCTTCTTTGGCATTGCAGTTCTTTGGGATTGGGATGAAAACTTTTCTAGTCCTGTGGCCATTGAGTTTTCCAAATTTGCTGGCATATTGCGTGTAGCACTTTAATGGCATCATCTTTTAGGATTTGAAATAGCTCAGGTGGAATTCCATCACCTCTACTAGCTTTGTTTGTACTAATGCTTCCTAAAGCCCACTTGATTTAACACTCCAGTATGTCTGATTTAGGTAATGACCATCTGGTCATATCCACTTGTAGTGTCGTCTTTTGTGTTGATGGAAGAGGGTGTTTGCTATGACGAGTGCATTCTCTTGGCAAAACTGTTAGCCTTTGTCCTGCTTCATTTTGTACTCCAAGGCCAAACTTGCCTGTTACTCAAGGTATCGCTTGACTTCCTCCTTTTGTATTTCAGTCCCCTATGATGAAAAGGACACTTTTTTTGGTGTTAGTTCTAGGAGGTCTTGTAGATCTTCATAGAATCATTCAAGTTCAGCTTATTCAGCATTAGTGGTTGGGCATAGACTTGGATTGCTGTGATGCTGAATGGTTTGCCTCGGATACGAACCATGATTATTCCATTGTTTTTGAGATTGTATCCAAGTACTGCATTCCAGACTCTTTTGTTGACTATGAAGGCTACTCCAATTCTTCTAAGGGATTCTTCCCCATGTAGTACATATAACAGGTCATCTGAATTAAATTCAACCATTCCCATCCATCTTAGTTCAGTGGTACCTAAAACATCGATGTTCACTCTTGCTATCTCCTTTATGACCACTTCCAATTTACCTTGATTCATGGACTTAACATTCCAGATTCCTACGCAATATTGTTCTTTACAGCATCAGACTTTACTTTCACCACCAGACACATCCACAACTGGCCATCATTTCTGCCCTGGTGCAGCATTTTCAATCCTTCTGGAGCTATTTCTCCACTCTTCCCCAGTAACATATTGGACACCTACAACCTGGGGGGCTCATTCCTCAATGTCATATCTTTTTGCCTTTTCATGGGGTTCTCAAGGAAAGAATACTAAAGTGGTTTGACATTCCCTTCTCCAGTGGATCACATTTTCTCAGGCCCTGTCTAGCAGTGACATGTCTTTCAGTCACTCCAAGTAGCTGGATGACATACTTCGCACCCTGATTGTCCCACTGCCCGTCCTCGTTGAGTCTGTAAACCTTCATTGGCTGTTGGGTGTTGGTCAACATGTTGCCCAGGGGCAGAGACAGAGGTCCTGCTGAAGTCTCCAGGAAGAGGGTCCAGGGGATCCTGGAGCCCATATTGGAGAATGCCTAGAAGTGATAGGCTCTTCCACCTATTCACTGCTCCTACCTTCCCTGAGGTCAATCCACTGCCTGCATGGTCCATGACCTCCTGAACTTTGGCCCTCAACTTTCTCTTCTCTGGCTCCTCTGTTTTATTGTCCAGGCCTAGTGAGCCTGGCCTTCCTGAGCAGGGCACAGAGTGCTTCATAGCCTCCCTCCCTGCTGTCACCTCCATCTACCCTATCTGCAAAAGTACTTCCTGTGCCACCACTGACTCCTCAGTCTGCTGCCCCCATGTCTCTAGGTGAGTGATCACACCATCGTGGTTACCTGGTTCATTGGGACTTTTTTGTACAGTTCTTCTCTGTATTCTTGCCACCTCTTCTTAATCTCTTCAGCTTCTGTTAGGTCCTTGCTGTTTCTGTCCTTTATTGTGCCCATCTTCTCATGAAATAGTCCCTTAGTATCTCTACTTTTCTTCAAGAGATCTCTAGTCTTTCCTATTCTGTTGTTTTTCTCTATTTCACTGCATTGTTCATCATCTGACTTTAAATTTAGTGCTTGTTCTAAAACTATACATTTAGTCTGTTGCTATTGCTTAGTCGCTCAGTCATGTCTGACTCTTTGTGGTCCCATGGACTATAACCTACCATTCTTCTCTGTCCGTGAAGTTTTCCATGCAAGAATCTTGAATCTAGTTGCCATTCCCTACTCAAGGAGATCTTCATCACCCAGGGAACAAACCCAAGTCTCTTGCATTTCCTGCATTGTCAGGAGGATTCTTTACCCTTAGTGCCACCTGGGACTAAAATGTTACAAAACATGTTACAACTAAAAGACTACAAGATGTAGGACATTTGATAATTATTATTTTTACCCTCTTCCTTTATTTATAGTATGAGTTGTCAAGATTGATATAGGTAGAGTTTAAAAAAATAGAAAAAAATAATGATCTTTCAGACATTTTGGAAACACACTTATTTAAAAGAAATATAAAATACCTACAAATATATTTCATTCAATAAATAGGTCCCAAAATGACAGAGGTCAAAGAAGTTTTTAAATAAATTAACTGAATAACAAAATAAGATGAATTTATTATATTTTCTGAAAATTAAAGTATTTCCTTTCTCAAATATATACTGTCGTATATATTAGAATCACTTTTTATTCTAGGGTCTTCCATGAGTTCTGGATACTGAAATCTGACACTTTGTACATTATTACTTCTAAAACAAGAGTGAACTGCTGGAACTTGCCCATTGTCCTCCTAAATTTTCCATTTGCCTGGCTCCTTCATTCCTTAATAAATAAATAAATAAATAAATGTAGTTGATTTATAATATTGTGTTAATTTCAGATTACACCAAAATGATTATTATATATATATATATATATATATACATTTTTAAAATTCTCTTCCATTATAAGTTATTACAAGATATTGAGCATAGTTCCTTTTGCTATATAGTAGGTCCATGTTGATTATCTAGTTTACATATAATAGTGTGAATATTTTACCTTAAACTCCTAATTTATCCCTCATTCCTCTTTCCCTTTTGGTAACCATAAGTCTGTTTGTTTTTTTTTTTTTTTTTTTCTGTCAGTGAATCTATCTCTGCTTTGAAAACAAGTTTATATGCATCATTTTTTTATTCTGCATATAGGCGATATCATAAGATATTTGTCCTCATCGGCTTACTTAGATATTCAGATACACTTAGATACCCAGATGATGTATTCTAATACATAAATAGTCAAATGAAGGAAAGGATCTTTATTCATAGTGATACCACTAGATAAGAAGAGTAATTCTATAAAATTAAAATAGATTTTTTCATTAAAGATCATATCTCTCTTGTGAGATGTTATTAACCCCATTTATTTATAAAGAAATAGAATTGAATTGAAGTCGCTCAGTCGTGTCCGACTCTTTGCAACCCTATGGGCTGTAGCCTACCAGGCTCCTCTGTCCATGAGATTTTCCAGGCAATAGTTCTTGAGTGGATTGCCATTTCCTTCTCTGGGGGATCTTCCCAACCCAGGGATCGAACCCAGGCCTCCTGCATTGTAGAAAGACACTTTACCATCTGAGCCACTAAGACTAAAAAGGTTAAGGAACTTGCTAAAATCCATGGAAATAACACCAGTTAATTTTAGATGTTAACCAAATTCATTTGGTATCCAAGCTAATATTCTCTCCAAGAGTCTGCATATCATCAACAGTAGTTGACGGGGGGGGGGGGAAATATATATATATATATATATATATATATATTCAGAAGATTTAAAAAGTCATTTTAAAACAGAAGTATAACCATACACAAAAATAAACTCAAAATGGATTAAAGATCTAAACGTAAGACCAGAAACTATAAAACTCCTAGAGGAGAACATAGGCAAAACACTCTCCGACATACATCACAGCAGGATCCTCTATGACCCATCTCCCAGAATATTGGAAATAAAAGCAAAAATAAACAAATGGGACCTAATTAACCTTAAAAGCTTCTGCACATCAAAGGAAACTATTAGCAAGGTGAAAAGGCAGCCTTCAGAATGGGAGAAAATAATAGCAAATGAAACAACTGACAAACAACTAATCTCAAAAATATACAAGCAACTCCTACAGCTCAACTCCAGAAAAATAAATGACCCAATCAAAAAATGGGCCAAAGAACTAAATAGACATTTCTCCAAAGAAGACATACAGATGGCTAACAAACACATGAAAAGATGCTCAACATCACTCATTATCAGAGAAATGCAAATCAAAACCACTATGAGGTACCATTTCACACCAGTCAGAATGGCTGTGATCCAAAAGTCTACAAATAATAAATGCTGGAGAGGGTGTGGAGAAAGGGAACCCTCTTACACTGTTGGTGGGAATGCAAACTAGTACAGCCACTATGGAGAACAGTGTGGAGATTCCTTAAAAAACTGGAAATAGAACTGCCTTATGATCCAGCAATCCCACTGCTGGGCATACACACTGAGGAAACCAGAAGGGAAAGAGACACGTGTACCCCAATGTTCATCGCAGCACTGTTTATAATAGCCAGGACATGGAAGCAACCTAGATATCCATCAGCAGATGAATGGATAAGAAAGCAGTGGTACATATACACAATAGAGTATTACTCAGCCATTAAAAAGAATACATTTGAATCAGTTCTAATGAGGTGGATGAAACTGGAGCCTATTATACAGAGTGAAGTAAGCCAGAAGGAAAAACATCAATACAGTATACTAACACATATATATGGAATTTAGACAGATGGTAACAATAACCCGGTGTACGAGACAGCAAAAGAGACACTGATGTATAGAAAAGTCTTATGGACTCTGTGGGAGAGGGAGAGGGTGGGAAGATTTGGGAGAATGACATTGAAACATGTAAAATAAAAAAAATAAAAAAACAGAAGTATAATTAGACTAGTATTTGAAGCTACAATATTAGAAATGATAGTAAACAGGGGTTTCATTACAACTTTCAAACAGAAAATTTCAAAAATGTGTTTGTTTTGGGTTTTATTGTTGTTTATTGCTTGAAGCACTCAACTATATCAATTCCACAGCAGGAGTAACCTTTCAAGCATTTCAATGTACTTTAAGTCTGACTTGATTATTTTCAAGGTCATTTACAACTTGTAACCTTCTTGAAACCCTAATTTAATACATTTTTAAATTAGAAAATCAGGTGAGCAAATGCCTTAATGTAGCATACAATTAGTGGAACAAGATGCACAAGAGGACAAATTCTACCTTTCTTATACTGGAACTTTTACACTGGATATTGCTCTTATAAATAAACTAGATTTTTAAACCAAATAGAGTTTCAGTTCAGTTCAGCTCAGTTCAGTTGATCAGTCGAGTCTGACTCTTTGCAACCCCATGGACTGCAGCATGCCAGGCCTCCCTGTCCATCACCAACTCCCGAGTTTACCCAAACTCAGGTCCATTGAGTTACTGATGCCATCCAACCATCTCATCCTCTGTTGTCCCCTTCTCCTCCCACCTTCAGTCTTTCCCAGCATCAGGGTCTTTTCAAATGTAGAGTTTAAGAATTAAAAATTAATATCAATTTTCCCCATAATTCTATGAAAAGTATGAGATACTTGTTAGACTTTGCTTAGGTAACAAGCATTATTGATAAAGTACTTTTATAATTCATTTGTTATTCTCTCTCTCACTGAATCTGAGTCAAGCCAGTTGATACGGTGTGAGGCGACATGTAGAGAGGTCTATACATGAGAAGCCCCAGTGTAGAACAGGGGATCAGTTCTACAGTTCACAAGGAATTGAATCGTCCCAAAAAGCACACAGGTGAACTCAGAAATAGACTGCTCCAGTTGAGCCTTCAGATGAAATCACAGTCCCAGTTGACACTTTGATTGAAGTCTTGTCAGAGATCTGAGTCAGATGACGGAGCTAAGTGATACCTGAAACTTGTGGCTCCCAGAAGTCATGAGATAATAAAATGCTTATTCTGGTATAATTTGCTATACAGCAATATGTAATTAACACAAACTGAAATACTTAACTATGTATATCAGAGTAGGCTTAACTGATCATGAAAATTGTAAGATTAATGACTGTCATTATCTAGTAAAAATAGTGTCATGATGCATTCTAAATGTTTTAAAAATGATTCTTTTAATACATCAAAATCATCCTATGTTACTAGGGCAATTATTTGAATTTTTATGTTCTGAGTACCATATAATGGCTATGGTTTTTCCTGTGGTCATGTATGGATGTGAGAGTTGGACTGTGAAGAAGGCTGAGCACCGAAGAATTGATGCTTTTGAACTGTGGTGTTGGAGAAGACTCTTGAGAGTCCCTTGGACAGCAAGGAGATCCAACCAGTCCATTCTGAAGGAGATCAGCCCTGGGATTTTTCTGGACGAATGATACTAAAACTGAAACTCCAGTACTTTGGCCACCTCATGTGAAGAGTTGACTCATTGGAAAAGACTCTGATGATGGGAGGGATTGGGGGCAAGAGGAAAAGGGGATGACAGAGGATGAGATGGCATCAGTGACCCTATGAACGTGAGTCTGAGTGAACTCCGGGAGTTGGTGATGGACAGGGAGGCCTGGCTTGCTGTGCTTCATGGGGTCACAAACAGTCGGACATGACTGAGTGACTGATCTGATCTGAATCTTATTATTTATTTATTATTTTTTAAATATTTATTTTAAAAATTATTTAAAGTGCGGGTGGCTGTGACTGGTGCATTTAGCACAGGCGGCTACCCCACATCCGAGGTCAGGGGTAGAAAACGGGAGGACCCCATGACTGAGAGGAGGCGGCCAAGAGGAGTTACCCCACGTCCGAGGTCAGGGGCAGTGGCCGAGAGTGCCAGGCTGTGATGGCACAGGAACTGCCAAGAGGAGCTACCCAACATCCGAGGCCAGGGGTGGCGGCCGGGAGGAGCAACCACACCTCCAAGGAGCGGTGGCTGCATGGGCGCAGCATGGCCTAGAGGAGCTATTCCACATTCAAGGTCAGGAAGGGCGGCGGTGGGGAGATACCCCTCATCCAAGGTAAGGAGCAGCAGCTGCGCTTTGCTGGGACAGCCGTGAAGAGACACCCAATGTCAAGGTAAGAGAAACCCAAGTAAGATGGTAGGTGTTGCAAGAGGGCATCAGAGGGCAGACACACTGAAACCATACTCACAGGAAACTAATCAATCTAATCACACTAGGACTACAGCCTTGTCTAACTCAATGAAACTAAGCAATGCCCGTGGATCCACCCAAGACGGGCGGGTCATGGTGGAGAGGTCTGACAGAATGTGGTCCATTGAAGAAAGAAATGGCAAACCACTTCAGTATTCTTGCCTTGAGAACCCCATGAACAGTATGAAAAGGCAAAATGATAGGATACTGAAAGAGAAACTCCCCAGGTCAGTAGATGCCCAATACAGTGGAGAAATAACTCCAGAAAGAATGAAGGGATGGAGCCAAAGAAAAAACAATACCCAGTTGTGTATGTGACTGGTAATATAAGCAAGGTCTGATGCTGTAAAGAGCAATATTGCATAGGAACCTGGAATGTCAGGTCCATGAATCAAGGCAAATTGGAAGTGGTCAAGTAAGAGACGGCAAGAATGAACGTCGACATTCTAGGAATCAGCGAACTAAAATGGACTGGAATGGGTGAATTTAACTCAGATGACCTTTATATCTACTATTCTGGTCAGGAATCCCTCAGAAGAAATGGAGTAGCCATCATGGTAAACAAAAGAGTCTGAAATGCAGTACTTGGATGCAATCTCAAAAACGACAGAATGATCTCTGTTTGTTTCCAAGGCAAACCATTCAATATCACAGTAATCCAAGCCTATGTCCCAACCAATAACACTGAAGAAGATGAAGTTGAATGGTTCTATGAAGACCTACAAGACCTTTTAGAACTAACAGCCAAAAAACATGTCCTTTTCACTATAGGGGACTGGAATGAAAAACCTGGAAGTCAAGAAACACCTGGAGTAACAGGCAAATTGGGCCTTGGAATACAGAATGAAGTGGGGCAAAGACTAATAGAGTTTTGCCAAGAAAAAGCACTGGTCATAGCAAATACCCACTTCCAAAACACAAGATAAGACTCTACACATGAACATCACCAGATGGTCAACACCAAAATCAGACTGATTATATTCTTTGCAGCCAAAGATGGAGAAGCTCTATACAGTCAACAAAAACAAGACCAGGAGCTGACTGTGGCTCAGATCATGAACTCCTTATTGCCAAATTCAGATTTAAATTGAAGAAAGTAGGGAAAACCACTAGACCATTCATGTATGACCTAAATCAAATCCCTTATGATATACAGTGGAAGTGAGAAATAGATTTTAGGGACTAGACATGATCTATAGAGTGCCTGATGAACTATGGACTGAGGTTCATGACATTGTAAAGGAGACAGGGATCAAGACCATCCCCATGGAAAAGAAATGCAAAAAAGCAAAATGGCTGTCTGGGGAGGCCTTACAAATAGCTGTGAAAAGAAGAGAAGTGAAAAGCAAAGGAGAAAAGGAAAGATATAAGCATCTGAATGCAGAGTTCCAAAGAATAGCAAGAAGAGATAAGAAAGCCTTCCTCAGCGATCAGTGCAAAGAAATAGAGGAAAACAACAGAATTGGAAAGACTAAAGATCTCTTCTAGAAAGTTAGAGATACCAAGGGAACATTTCATGCAAAGATGGGCTCAATAACGGACAGAAATGGTATGGACCTAACAGGTGCAGAAGATATTAAGAAGAGGTGGCAAGAATACACAGAAGAACTGTACAAAAAAGATCTTTATGACCCAGATAATCACCATGGTGTGATCACTGACCTAGAGCCAGACATCCTGGAATGTGAAGTCAAGTGGGCCATAGAAAGCATCACTATGAACAAAGCTAGTGGAGGTGATGGAATTCCAGTTGAGCTATTTCAAATCCTGAAAGATGATGCTATGAAAGTGTTGCACTCAATATGCCCAAATTTGGAAAACTCAGCAGTGGCCACAGGACTGGAAAAGGTCAGTTTTCATTCCAATCCCAAAGAAAGGCAATGCCAAAGAATGCTCAAACTACTGCACAATTGCACTCATCTCACACGCTAGTAAAGTAATGCTCAAAATTCTCCAAGCCAGGCTTTAGCAATACGTGAACTGTGAACTTCCAGATGTTCAAACTGGTTTTAGAAAAGGCAGAGGAACCACCAGAGATCAAATTGCCAACATCTGCTGGATCATCGAAAAAGCAAGAGAGTTCCAGAAAAATATCTATTTCTGCTTTATTGACTATGCCAAAGCCTTTGACTGTGTGGATCCCAATAAACTGTGGAAAGTTCTGAAAGAGATGGGAATACCACACCACCTGATTTGCCTCTTGAGAAATCTGTATGCAGGTCAGGAAGCAACAGTTAGAACTGGACATGGAACAACAGACTGGTTCCAAATAGGAAAAGGAGTATGTCAAGGCTGTATATTGTCACCCTGCTTATTTAACTTATATGCAGAGTACATCATAAGAAATTCTGGTCTGGAAGAAGCACAAGCTGGAATCAAGATTGCCAGGAGAAATATCAATAACCTCAGATATGCAGATGACACCACCCTTATGGCAGAAATTGAAGAGGAACTAAAAAGCCTCTTGATGAAGGTGGAAGAGGAGAGTGAAAAATTTGGCTTAAAACTCAACATTCAGAAAACGAAGATCATGGCATCTGATTGCATCACTTCATGGAAAATAGGTGGGAAACAGTGGAAACAGTGTCAGACTTTATTTTTTTGGGGGGGTACCAAAATCACTGCAGATGGTGACTGCAGCCATGAATTTAAAAGACGCTCACTCTATGGAAGAAAAGTTATGACCGACCTAGATAGCATATTGAAAACAGAAACATTACTTTTCCAACAAAGGTCCATCTAGTCAAGGCTATGGTTTTCCAGTGGTCATGTATGGATGTGAGAATTGGACTGTGAAGAAAGGTGAGCGCCGAAGAATTGATGCTTTTGAACTGTGGTGTTGGAGAAGACTCTTGAGATTCCCTTGGACTGCAAGGAGATCCAACCAGTCCATTCTGAAGGAGATCAGCCCTGGGATTTCTTTGGAAGGAATGATGCTAAAGCTGGAACTCCAGTAATTTGGCCACCTCATGTGAAGAGTTGACTCATTGGAAAAGACTCTGATGCTGGGAGGGATTGGGGGCAGTAGGAGAAGGGGACGACAGAGGATGAGATGGCTGGATGGCATCACTGACTTGATAGACGTGAGTCTCAGTGAACTCCGGGAGTTGGCGATGCATAGGGAGGCTGGCGTGCTGCGATTCATGGGGTCGCAGAGTCCAACACGACTGAGTGACTGAACTGAACTGAAATATTTATTTATTTCACTACACCAGGTCTTAGTCGTGACATGCAGGATCTTGGATCTTCCTTGTAGCATGCAAACCCTTTAATTGTGGCATATAGGATCTAGTTTCTTGACCAGGGTTTGAACCTGGGCCCCTGCATTGGGAACTGAGAGTCTTAGCCACTGGACAATCAGCGAAGTCCCACTGCATGATTTTAGTGTCTTAAAATACAGATTTGGAATAGATAAAATATTTTTGTCTTCTATTTCTCATCCTTTCAGTAAGCTGATTTTCATAAGTACATATCTTTTTTATAACACTTGTTAAAATATAATTTTCCATGTCCCCATGCATTACATTTACAAGTCCAGTAAAATTATATCTATATTATATTACAGGTCACTAAATGTTTTCCTCACAGAGTAATGTTTTATCAACTTCTGTTTTATTTTAGTAAGTTCAGTCCTATTAGCACCCTGGCATATGATTAAAATCTGCTGAGAAGAATGTGAAAATACTTCTTAGTATTTTGACACTTCAGGAGAAATAGTTTCACAGTGAAGCCCTCTGGATTTCAAAGTTCATTTACAGAAGGGTGGTAACTAAAGTTGAAAAAATTATACATTGAGTGTTTTTAAAAACATCCTGGATATTGACTTATAAATCTTCAAATTTAAAGAGACAGATATCACTTAGTTCCAGTACAGCAAATAGATTTTACTCTGCATGCCAAATTTAATCCACTTTATTTAGTGCTATAATGCTGCACTAAGAAACATTTTTGCTTTATCTGAATTCAACTGGAAAATAGAAGATTAATAATCAATTAATTGTACCTATAATTGGCAGAGCGGAAGAAAAGGACTGCTTGTGCCATATATATGCTACTGCTATTTTAGCTTCCTCTATTGCTTTGCCATGATTGAGTAACACTTCACTGAAAGAAGGACTCTTTAATATATCCTAAAAAATTTTCACACTATACTAAAAATCTGCTTTATTGATTCACCAATATCAGTTTTCTTCATTGGTAAAATATACATCAAGTCTATTCCCTCTTTTCTCTGACTCCACCCCAGATATTTTGTACAATTTCAAGCTCTTACAAAATATTTTAATTTCATACAACTCCAATATACTTCCTCTATTACAGGACACATTGTTGTGGAGCCCTTGGTCTGAGAAATCATGTATTGATTATTCTTTATAACAGTGTTTTTCAAATGAAATTGATGAGTCATGCTCCTTGGAAATTCAGTCCTTGAAAAAGTTGAACTAGTGATTTTGCTCTGTACTTCTAATGAACCAAGAAGAGTTCTTTCTACTAGTACATTAAAGTTGTTACAAAGAAGTAAATTTCTTCTTCCCATATACCCACTTGGCGCCTTGTGAGTCATGGTTGAGAATGATGGAAAATGTATCTTCTGGATCAGGTAGGTGTAATTAGAACAACTCACAAGCATTGTTGTTCAGTTGCTAAGTCATGTCTGACTCTTTGTGACCCCATGGACTGTAACGCACCAGGCTCCCTGTTCTTCATTATCTCATGGAGTTTGCTCAGACTCATGCCCTTTGAGCAGTGCTGTCATTACAATTATCTCATCTCTGTTGCCTCTTTCTCCTCCTGCTTGCAATCTTTCCCAGTATGAGGGTTTTTTCCAATGAGTCAGCTATTAACTTCAGGTGGCCAAAATATTGAAGTTTCAGCTTCAGCATCAGTCCTTCCAATGAATATTTAGGGTTAATTTCCTTTAGGATTCACTGGTTTTGATCTCTTTGCTGTCCAAGGGACTCACAAGAGTCTTCTCTGGCACCACAATTTGAAAACATCAATTCTTTAGCACTCAAACTTTATGGTCCAACTCTCACATCTGTACATGACTATTGGAAAAACCATACCTTTGATTGTACAGACCTTTGTCAACAAAGTGATGCCTGTGATTTTTAATATGCTGTCTAGATTTTTCATAGCTTTTCTTCCATGGAGCATGCATGCATGTATGCAAAGTTGTTTCAGTCATGTCCAATTCTTGTGACCTGTGAACTGTAGCCCACCGGTTTCCTCAGTCCATGGGATTCTCCAAGCAAGAATACTGGAGTGGATTGTCATTTTCCCCTCCAGGGGATCTTCCCAACCTAGGGATCAAATCCAAGTCTCTTGCCTCCTGCAATGGCAGGCAGGTTCTTTACCACTAGTATCACCTGGGAACAAACTTTTTTTTAATTTCATGGCTTGCCTTTCTTTGGGATTGGAATGAAAACTGACTTTTTCAAGTCCTGAGCCACAGTGGAATTTTCCAAATTTGCTGACATATTGAGTGCAGCATTTGAACAGCATTATCTTTTAGGATTTTAAATAGTAACCTTGGTCAAATCTTCAATTTAGCCTATGCATGAAGTTTTTCTCTTATTCCCTTCAATATTGAAGTAGAGCTTTATATCCCACATACTCATCAGGTGAATTAGCCAATTTTTAAAATACAGATCAAATACTGTTTCAGTGGCTTATCACACATTAAATAATATAGCCTAGCTAGTCATATATATATACACACACATGGATTTTTCTATTATTTGTTTATTGCCCTAAAGTTCTTGTGTTTTTTTTTTTATATAAGATTATAGATTTCTCAAAGAATTAGTTAATGGCAGCACTTCGTTGCTTAGATGTGTCCAACTTTTTGAAATCTCATGGACTGTAGCCCGCCAGGCTTCTCAGTCTATGGAATTTTCCAGGCAAGAATATTGAATTGGGTTGCTACTTCCTCCTGCAGAGGATCTTCCTGAACCTGGGATTCAACTTGCATTTCCTGCATCTCCTGCACTGCAGGCAGATTCTTTACTCCTGAGCCATCAGGGAAGCTTAGTTAATTGCCTGCCTTTATTATATTGTCTAAACATCTTCCCACATAGATCTGCATTTTTATCTGTATCCATATAGGTTACAAACATGATATCTAGCCCCTGCTTTAGGGGACCCTGAAGTGTGACAAGTTTAGAATTTTGTTTTTGTTTTTTTTTGAAATTTTTTGTGCCATAACTATTATTTAGTTCCTGAGGTCTTTCTACTGTTATGTAGGCTAGTATGTAATACACATTGGTATTTGATTTAGGAAAAAATTATGTACATATGTTTGACTCTTGTCTACATATACATATTTTTGTAGCATTTGACTGAGTTTTCTGTGATGGTCTAGTTGATTCCATCTGAATAAATGGTACAAAATGTGACATTACTAACTACAGTAAAGTTTGTAGCACTTGCCATATGTTGAAAGCCAAAATCAGCTGGATTTTCAAACATAAAGTCAGCTTAATTTTACTTTCATCATATAAATTATAATACAGTAGTGATATTGATCAAAACAATTCAGTTATCATTTATCAAAATCTTTGCCTGTAATAAATGTGTAACAAGTACGTTGGATAGTTTATCATTTCATTTATTTAACCAATATAACTTGAGAAAATTTTTTGTTTTTCTGCCATTTTGAAGATAAGCAAGCTAACGTTTATAAGACCACACAACTAATATATATTGGAAATAACTCATTAGCTCAATTAAATATAGTGCAATGTTCCTACATTTTCAGAGAACATATTTAAAACTTGAGAACTGGTTCAGTCTTTCCACTTTTCCATTAAACCATTTTTTGTCCTATTGACAGATGTTTTTTTAACAGTCAAATTCCTGTTTATGTATGACTCGGTAAGAATAATAATGATTTATATTGATTACAAGCTATCTGTGAGGGAAATATAATGAGAGAGAGAGAGGAGAAGGGGAGCAAGAAAGAGAGAAAGAAGGAAGAAGAGCAAACTTTTAAGTTATTTATGCATGTAGTCTTAGTAACAGATTTTAGAATGTGATTTATATTTTTGGTCTGTATCACTCATTACTTTTCAGGATAATAATTTTCATAAATTTACTTTACAGTACAATGGAACTTGTTTTATTTAGCTTGAAATGATCTCTTTCAAGTTTTTAAGGGGAAAATGCTTCTAGCCTGAATGCTCTGGCATATGAGGAAACACTTCCAGTTCCCACGACTCTGGTTCTTTTTATGATTTTTATAGACTTGAATTACAGCATTTTTAGTTTTCCTATTTCTATAGTGAAGAAAATCATTGTTATATATCTACTATATTTACTGAACTTAAAATTATTTTGGTCTCTGGGTATGCTTTTACTGCAGCAATAAGGCCAGTTTTTACAGGTTTGGGATATGATCAGGGCCTCTAATGCACACCTTAGAGCAGAGGATTGTGCTTGTAGTTAGAACCTGAACAACAATGCTCATGTAATGCTTCCTGCAAAAGAATGTCTTTTGAATAATCCTTTGGCAGTGGCTTGAAAACTACACATCCCTATCTGAGAATTTTACTTCTGTGTCTTTCACCTTTGCTCTTACACTATTACTCTAAATATCTCAAAGATAATCTCTCATGCTTGCCTTCTATTAAATTTCTGATTTTTTCTTAAAATAAATATTTAATTACTCATCCACTGAATATGTTGGGTGGGTTTTGTATCACCCACTTCAATGACATCTATAACAGAAAATGACTTAAGATGAGTTTTCTCAGTGCATTGATAGGAAATAACATGCCTTGGCCAAATAAATGGAAAGAGGTTGGATTAGCCAAAGTGTATTAAAATATTGTTGATGGACAGAGTGAGAGAAGGTAATGAAATTAGGCAAGAATTAATAGAAAGACACTTTAAATAGAAAGAATATGAGGAGTAAAAACATATATCTTAGACCTTTACAAGCTTGTGTGTGTTGGTCTTTCTGTCATATCCGACTCTTTGTGATCCCATGGACTCTAGCAAACCAGGCTCCTCTATCCGTGGAATTCTCCATACAGGAATAATGGAGTGGATAGCCATTTCCATCTCCAGGGAGTCTTCCTGACCTGGGATTGAACCTGAGTCTCCCACATTTTTTACCATCTGAGTCACCAGGGAAGCCCTTCCAAGTTTGATGGATATGTAAAAAATACAGAAATAAAGATAACTCTGATAAAAGAAAGTATACCAGGCTCCTCCATCCATGGGATTTTCCAGGCAAGAGTACTGTAGTGGGGTGCCATTACCTTCTCTGATTATAGATTATAGTTATTATTATAGGTATTATTATAGGTATTATTAATTATACTGTCACATATAATTAATTAAACAGTGTAATTAAATACATTTAATTTAATATAATTAAATATATTAAATTTAATTATAATTAAATTAAAGCAGTATAATTAAAGCTACAATATTTTTAATCTGTGTTTTGTACCTGATATTAAATTAAACCCATTGCACTTTGATTTTATTTAATTTAGCAACAATCTGATAAATATGTTATTATTTCCATTATTATTGAGGAATCTGAGAGGTGAAGATGTGAAGGAATTTACTAAAAATCACACAGCTAATAAGTGGCAAATTTGGAACTTGAATTCAATATATTTTTTTTTATTCTAAGATATCTTGTTCTTAAACTCTAACTGATAAAACAACGAGGGGTAGAGGAGGGAGATTTTACTTCTAGCCTAGTAAAGTTTTTTGACTGTATCTGAGAATTAAACTGACAAAAGAAAGATTAACGGAGGAAAAGCAGACGAATTTATGTTTTATGTGATATAGGGATCCTCATAAGGAAAAGAAGATCAAAAGAAGTAACAAAATCTAGACATTTCTATATATGTTTAACAAAGGGACATTAATGTGAAAAAGTAACTAAACTATGTGAGGAAGATAAAGGAGGATAAGAATGATTTGACTAATAACTGTACAGAATTCTATTGTCTATGACTCCTGCTGAAGATTGTTTCTTTTTTCTGATATAAGGAGGGCATCTTTGATAGGTGAAATTTTTACTTCCTATCTTCAGGAAGAAAAGCTATGACAAACTTAGACCGCATGTTAAAATGCAGAGAAATCACTTTGCTGACAAATATCTGTATAGTCAAAGCTATGATTTTTCCAGTATTCATATTTGGATGTGAGAGGTGGACCATAAGGAGGCTGAGCACTGAAGAATTAATGCTTTCGAACTGTGATTCTAGAGAAGACTCTTGAAAGTCCCTTGGACAGCATGGAGATCAAGCCAGTCAATGCTAATGGAAATCAACCGTGAATATTCATTGGAAGGACTGATCCTGAAGCTAAGGCTCCAATATTTTGGCTACCTGGTGTGAAGAGCTGATTCACTGGAAAAGACCCTGATGCTGGGAAAGATTAAAGGCACAAGAGAAGGAGACAACAGATGATGAGATGGCTGGATGGCATCACTGAGTCAGTGGACATGAATTTGAGCAAACCTTGGGAAATAGTGAAGGACAGGGAAGCCTGGCATGCTACACTCCATGGAGTCACAAACAGTCAGACATAGCTGAGAGACTGAACAACAACAGTAATCTTGTGGGAAAAAGAAAAAACAAAAAGATTCAAAGATGCTTCCAATATCTGATATTTTTCAAATACTTTTAGCTCAATATGAACTTTGTGAAGTGGTATAGTTTTGGAAAGTGTATTATGCTAGTCTTCAGAGGCCAGTACAGTGGAAGATACTTCACATGTGAGCTACATACAGTTTTGAACAACATAATAGTCATCAGATACCTGTGACTGACCATTATGACTGAGGAATTTATCTTAAATAAAGCCCACTTAAAATTCTCAAGGATTAATCAACATTCAACTATTCAACTATGGAATTTTTCAACTTAGCCCAAAGTTTGATAAACACATACAGTTGGTAGATTACTCTCTAAAAACCTATGAATATTTGTTCCCACAAATATTATGCTCATTAAGATAGATTTTGTCATTTCTAAGCCTATTCATTCCAGATATGTCAGATATTATGTTTACATAATTTAATTAAATATTGCATCAATCCAATTATGATTGTCAGAAATTCCATAAAAATTAGTTGAATGCTTTCAAATACAAACCAGGTAAGTCACTAAAAAGTTGCTTATTAAGTGAGTGCACAAAAGCTAAAAAAGAATGGAGTTAGTTGTACAAAAACATAACAGAAGAATTTTGCACTAAGACAACTCTGCAAATAGATTTACATCTCTCTCCATTTTAAAAAACTTGACTTTGAAAGTCTCTAGAATTCATTTTTGGATGTGATTTACACAATAATGATGGAGATTTAAAACTAGTGTGCAGATACTCAAATCCAAAACCTTGATCCTACATCTGGAAAACAGGCAAGTTAATGTTTTGTTTTGTTTTTCTTTGCACATGCATGTGTCTTTGAAAATAGTATATTTATCTTTTTTTCATAAGAGTGCTACCAAAAATATTTCTCTTATTTTATTTTATTTTTAAATGCAAAACTAATACAATTATGTAAAGTTTAAAAATAAAATAAAATTAAATAAAAAAATAAAACAATAAAAAATTAATTAATTTTATTTTATTTTTAAACTTTACATAATTGTATTAGTTTAAGATACAGCACTGAAAAGCAAATAATTATTTTTCTAATTCATTACACATTTTATAAACAAGAGTGAAAAACATCAATAATAGAATGGGTTTATTTTTGAACTACAAAAAAATACTCATTTCAAAGACCTGCTTTGTCCTTTCATAATTTGAAGTGGAGTTTTTGCTTGTTTTCTTGTTGAAGATTATATGAAGTCTATGATGTTCCTTTGTCAAACTGTTTCCTTAGTTTTTCAATTGCTATTTCATGATCTAGGCCTGTCTCAGAACTGCTTCTGCAGTTTCCTTTCAGTTTAATATACTTTCACAGCATAGTCTTGATCTTTCATTTGTCCAATTTCACAGTGGGAACTGTATCTTTTTCTTCCTGGAATATACTTCAACTTCCAAGTTCTTTTCAGTTCAGTCACTCAATCATGTCCGACTCTTTGCAACCCCATGGACTGCAGCATGTCGGGCTTCCCTGTCATCACCTACTCCAGGTCCTGCTCAAAATCATATCCATTTAGTCAGTGATGCCATCCAACCATCTTATACATCAACTTCCAAATCTCATTTCTTTTTCCTCTTTTTTTTTTTTTTCACTCTTTGCAAGGGTTTGTTCCTTTGCACATCCATCTCCAACCAAGACACATCTGTTCTGACTCCTTCTCTAGTTTTTCTTTCTCTTCAAGCCATTGGGCTTGGGTTTTCATTACCTGAAGCCTTAAACCCTATCTCTTGCACCTTTGTTTTTTAGGCTATTTCAATATTCTTTGTGAGTTTCTAATTTTGTTCTTTATTTTCTATTCTTCAGCCATTCTCTTTTCTTTCCTTCTTATTCATTATATTTTAATTTTTAAAAAAATTTCTGTATCTCTACTTGTTCTTTCATGATTTCATTTGCATTGGAAGATCCAGACTTGACAGAGATTTCTCCATGCATGTTTTCCACTTCCTTGACTGACTGTTTATCTTGCCCCTGACTGAGTGGTTCCTTGACTGCCTAATAAGGAAATCTTGTCTGCAAGTGCATTCACATACATGAAGGTGCAAAGAGGTCTATTCTTGGAAGTTTCAGAAAAATATATTCCACACTTATTCCAGAATAGATTCCCTATAAACTAGTAAACTGTTTTTCTCCATTGCTGAAATTTTGCTTTTTCCATTGGGACATTGTCAAGCCACTAATATGTCCTAAAATTCTCTCACTTCGTGACTGATATTAGGTCCTTTAATTTGTGTTTTTTTAATTTATTTATTTATTTTTTTTAGTTTAGCATCTTTTAAAAATAGATAGCAAAAGAGACACTGATGTATAGAACAATCTTTTGGACTCTGTGGGAGAGGGTGGGATGATTTGGGAGAATGGCATTGAAACATGTATAATATCATATATGAAACGAGTCGCCAGTCCAGGTTGGATGCATGATACTGGATGCTTGGGGCTAGTGCACTGGGACGACCCAGAGGGAGGGTACAGGGAGGGAGGAGGGTTCAGGAAGGGGAACACGTGTATACCTGTGGCGGATTCATGCTGATATATGGCAAAACCAATACAATATTGTAAAGTTAAAACATGGAAGCAACCTAGATGCCCATCAGCAAATGAATGGATAAGAAAGCTGTGGTACATATACACAATGGAGTATTACTCAGCCATTAAAAAGAATACATTTGAATCAGTTCTAATGAGATGGATGAAACTGGAACCTATTATACAGAGTGAAGTAAGCCAGAAAGAAAAATACCAATACAGTATACTAACACATATATATGGAATTTAGAAAGACGCTAACAATAACCCTGTGTACGAGACAGCAAAAGAGACACCAATGTATAGATCAGTCTTATGGACTCTGTGGGAGAGGGAGAGGGTGGGTTGAAACATGTATAAAATCATGTATGAAACGAGTCGCCAGTCCAGGTTCCATGCACAGTATTGGATGCTTGGGGCTGGTGCACTGGGACGACCCAGAGGGAGGGTAGGAGAGGGAGGAGGGAGGAGGGTTCAGGATGGGGAACGTGGGTATACCTGTGGCAGATTCATTTCGATATTTGGCAAAACTAATACAATATTGTAAAGTTTAAAAATAAAATAAAATTTAAAAAAAAATAAACTAAAAAAATCAAAAAAATATACCTTTATTGGAGTAGAGTTGATTTACAATGTTGTGTGTTTCAGGTGTACAGAAAGGTGAATCAGTTTTGCATATACATATATACACTCTTTTTTAGATTCTTTTCCCATATAGGCCTTTACAGAGTATTGAGTAGAACTATTTGTGCTATACGGTAGATCCTTATTAGTAATTATCTACTTTATATATGTATTGTGCTGTGCTCAGTCACTCAATCATGTCCTACTCTGCAACTCAATAGACTGTAGCCTGCCAGGGTCCTCTGTCCACGGTATTCTCTAGGCAAGAATACTGGAGTGGGTTGTCATACTCTCCTCCAGGAGATTTTTCTGACCCAGGGATCAAACTTTCATATCCTGCTTCTCCTGCATTGGCAGGCAGATTCTTTACCACTAGTGCCACCTGGGAA